>NC_069500.1:168763137-169046293 GCF_027579735.1 Bombina bombina | reverse complement strand
CTATATTATGTGTAGTTACTTATTTTATTTACATTAAAAAAAGTGTAGCCCTGAAAAAAATTGTTCTTGATTTGAGGTTACATTTGGTTAAAATTTGAGGTTAGTTTTACTGCTGTCTCTTGCACTGTTGTTTTGCACAATAATTTTCAAATTTGGAAATATTGTTGTTTACATAAACAAGTTAGAAATTACTAGAGGCCCTTTGCCTTATGTGTTTTTCCTGTTTTCATAAATTGTGTAAGCAATTATTAGAATGTTAGTTAGTTAGCATGAAGCTAGCCTAAAGCTGCTGTTTCGTTTGAGTTCATTACTTGACATATGGCTAGATTATATTTTGATTAGTAAACATTTACCAATGCTCCTCTGATTATATTTCCAACTTCATATTGACTTTAATGGAGTTGGAAATTTAATCAGACAGAGCATTGGTAAAGCTTACCAATCAAATGTAATATATCTAGCCCTTACTGTTTTACCGTTACATATATAATAGTACTAGTTTTCTAGGAGTCGGACTATATTTTATTTGGATAATTGTTAGAGAAAATCTGTTAAATCTGATTTTGTTGCATAGAACTGAAGAATGTCAATGTATATTGATTTTAAATTAATATCAACAATACATTATTCTTTAATCTATCTTTTATAAAAGAAACAGATTTTTCTTATTTATTTTTTGTCCAATTTTGGTGTCACTTTCAATAAAAGTGTGGTTATTTATTTTATTTGCTTGTAGTTTTTAATTTCAGATTCATTAAATTCATTAATCTCTAATATTATAAATAAAATTGTAGAAAAAAGTAAAAAAAAAAATTTAAAACCATTTTGTTTAAAAAATGTCATTTTCGGTTTCGGTTTCGGTTTTCGGCAAAGGGCATCCTGAATTTTCGGTTTCGGTTTCGGTCCAGAATTTTCATTTCGGTGCATCCCTACTGTCTAGTCTTGGCTTTGGCTTTGTCCTGAGGCAGGGCATGGCCTTTACCTCCTGTAATGTCAGCGATAATCTCTTTCAACCCGGGCCCGAATAAGGTCTGCCCTTTGAAAGGTATATTAAGCAATTTAGACTTAGAAGTAACATCAGCTGACCAGGATTTTAGCCACAGCGCCCTGCGTGCCTGAATGGCGAATCCTGAATTCTTCGCCGTAAGTTTAGTAAGATGTACTACGGCCTCCGAAATGAATGAATTAGCTAGTTTAAGGACTCTAAGCCTGTCCGTAATGTCGTCCAGAGTAGCTGAACCAATGTTCTCTTCCAGAGACTCAATCCAGAATGCCGCTGCAGCCGTGATCGGCGCAATGCATGCAAGGGGTTGCAATATAAAACCTTGTTGAACAAACATTTTCTTAAGGTAACCCTCTAACTTTTTATCCATTGGATCTGAAAAAGCACAGCTATCCTCCACCGGGATAGTGGTACGCTTAGCTAAAGTAGAAACTGCTCCCTCCACCTTAGGGACCGTTTGCCATAAGTCCCTTGTGGTGGCGTCTATTGGAAACATTTTTCTAAATATCGGAGGGGGTGAGAACGGCACACCGGGTCTATCCCACTCCTTAGTAACAATTTCAGTAAGTCTCTTAGGTATAGGAAAAACCTCAGTACTCGTCGGTACCGCAAAATATTTATCCAACCTACACATTTTCTCTGGTATTGCAACTGTGTTACAATCATTCAGAGCCGCTAACACCTCCCCTAGTAATACACGGAGGTTTTCCAGTTTAAATTTAAAATTTGAAATATCTGAATCCAGTCTGTTTGGATCAGAACCGTCACCCACAGAATGAAGTTCTCCGTCCTCATGTTCTGCCACCTGTGACGCAGTGTCTGACATGGCCCTAATATTATCAGCGCACTCTGTTCTCACCCCAGAGTGATCACGCTTACCTTTTAGTTCTGGTAATTTAGCCAAAACTTCAGTCATAACAGTAGCCATATCCTGTAATGTGATTTGTAATGGCCGCCCAGCTGTACTCGGCGCTACAATATCACGCACCTCCCTCTGAGCGGGAGATGTAGGTACTGACACGTGAGGCGAGTTAGTCGGCATAACTCTCCCCTCGTTGTTTGGTGAAATTTGTTCAATTTGTACAGATTGATTTTTATTTAAAGTAGCATCAATACAGTTAGTACATAAATTTCTATTGGGCTCCACTTTGGCATTGCAACAAATGACACAGGTATCATCTTCTGAATCAGACATGTTTAACACACTAGCAAATAAACTTGCAACTTGGAAATACAATTCAAATAGAATAATATTAAAACGTACTGTGCCTTTAAGAAGCACAGAAGATCTATGACAGTTAAAAATTAATAAATTGAAACAGTTATAGCCTCAATCCTTGTAAACAACACAACTTTAGCAAAGGTTTAATCCCATTAGCAAAGATAACAATTTCTGAAAGCAGGAAACAAATTACAGAATAAAAGTTTTTATTTCAGTCAAACTATAATTCTCACAGCTCTGCTGAGAGAAATTACCTCCCTCAAAATAAGTTTTGAAGACCCCTGAGCTCTGTAGAGATGAACCAGATCATGCAGGGAATACAATGAGTTGCTGACTGAAATATTTGATGCATAGTAAAAGCGCCCCTCCCCCACACACACAGCAGTGAGGGAGAACAGAAACTGACAGAAAAAACAGATTTAAGCAACTGCCAAGTGGAAAAATGGTGCCCAAACATTTATTCACTCAGTACCTCAGCAAATGAAAACGATTTTACATTCCAGCAAAAACGTTAAACATAATCTCTAGTTATTAAACAGCTTTATGTCTTTCTTACAGTGTAATTCTAGTGAAGTACCATTCTCCCAGAATACTGAAGTGTAAAGTATACATACATGACATTATATCGGTATGGCAGGATTTTCTCATCAATTCCATTGTCAGAAAATAAAAACTGCTACATACCTCTATGCAGATTCATCTGCCCGCTGTCCCCTGATCTGAAGTTTACCTCACTCCTCAGATGGCCGAGAACAGCAATATGATCTTAACTACTCCGGCTAAAATCATAGCAAAACTCTGGTAGATTCTTCCTCAAACTCTGCCAGAGAGGTAATAACACACTCCGGTGCTATTTTAAAATAACAAACTTTTGATTGAAGATATAAAACTAAGTATAATCACCATAGTCCTCTCACACGACCTATCTAGTTGCTGGGTGCAAGAGAATGACTGGGAGTGACGTAGAGGGGAGGAGCTATATGCAGCTCTGCTGGGTGAATCCTCTTGCACTTCCTCTAGGGGAGCAGTTAATATCCCAGAAGTAATGATGACCCGTGGACTGATCACACTTAACAGAAGAAATAAAGGTTTTCTTTTTATTAAATGTGCTTGATATATGGTTTAAATATGGGGGCATGAAGATTATGTACATGTTTGTTGCACAGGAAAACCTATCATTTTAGCCTATATTGTTAAAGTAGTTTTAATATGCATCACTAGTATAACTAATTAACCCTTTCTGCCAATTGGACATAGCTACTACATCCCAGGATACTTTGCCCAGCATACCCTGTTGACGTAGCAACATCCAACCTTCTCCATCATGCTGCGGTCCTGGCTGTCAGCTCTGACAGCTAAGACGGCAGCCAAGAGGGAGACGTGATATGTCTTCATATGCTAAGGGGAGTGCTAACAGCGATCCAGTTACTGTATGAAGCAGATCGCAGATGCTACTGAGGGTAGGAAGGAAGGAGGCGGGAGGGGAGATTGCCTACCTACAGAAGGGGAATCACTACACTACAGAATTATTATTATTATAAACAGATTCATAAAAATGGAGAGAGAGAAAAAATTGGCACCTAGTGGGGGGGGGGGGGTTACAATCGGTTTTATGACCTCAGTAGTTGTGTTTAAATAATTTCAGTGAGAACCCGAAAGTTTGTGAAAAGTTTTGTTTTCAATATGATCGCATTCAGCGGCGAAACAGTGGCATGAAATATACCAAAATGGGCCTAGCAAGGCTCTAATCCTGTTTAAATGGAGTGATAGCAAAAACGCTAAAAAAAATCCCTGGCACTTTGAGAAAGTTTTTCCTCTAAATTTAGTCTTTAAGGGGTTAAAATATAAAACATGCCAACTTCACACAGCCTTAAATCCAACCCACTGCTTATCCACATATTATTTATATTATAAAATGTTTAATTCTCAAGGAAGCCAAAAGCTGCAAGTATAAAATTACAATAATATAATGTGACAGTTTGTAGCTCAGTTTAATTTACTTAGGGTTTAATGAACCAAAGTAAGGACACAAGTTGGAAGGATGTACAACATTATTAAAATTCAATTTTTTCACTGTAACCACACACAAAAAGCCTGTTTTTTTTTTCAAGTTCACCATGACGTCTCCTATTGCTTTCATACACCATATGTACTGTAGAATGGACAGGAAAAAGATCTGCCAGTGTGAAAGACATTCATCTATATATATATAATATATATTTTAGATATAGGGTTTGATTTTCTTTTCTAAATCTACATTCGTCGATGAGTAAATCAGCAATTCTTTTTTATTTATTTTTTTACAAGGGCTTTTACATTAAATCTCTCTGCAAATAGTCAGAATCATACAGTGCTTTTTATGCTAGATCTGGACTGTGTGCTCCAAATTAGATGCATAGTCTGAGAACATTGCCAAGCACAGTTGTGGTGTTGCAAAATCCAGCAAGGAGAAAAGAAGACCTCAACAATACCAAAAAGTTTTAGTGATTTAAACTATTTTGTATAAGTTAAAAATATATAATTGTGCAATCTTTAAAAAAAAAAAACTGTCAGCCCAGCTAAAAGAAATGATCATCCCTTCTAGAAAGACCTGCCCAGTTATAGCTATATGAAGAACTACAAGGGGGGGGGGAGGGGGCTAAACTATACAGAAAGTTATCTATTTGACACTTAGCAGGAGCACCAAGCAATATATGAAGAAAATGAGTAGGAATCAAAATATCAACCATAAAAATACATGACACATTTTAAACTACCAAAAATGCTCCCATAAACCCAGTTAAAGGGACATGAAAAACAATTTTTTTCTTTCATGATTCAGATAGAGAATACAATTTTAAACAACTTTCTAATTTACTTCTATTATCTAATTTGTTTCATTCTCTTGGTATCATTTGTTGAAGGAGCAGCAATGCACTAATGGTTTCTTACTGGACTCATGGGTAAGCCAATCACAATCGATATATACGGCAGTGCTTGACGAATATGTTCAAAAATTAGGAGCCAGTAAGAATATTTAGGAGCCAGGCATATTTTTAGGAGCCAGACAGATGGATTTGTATATAGATATATGGAGAATAACCCAAAAAGTTAAGAGCCAGGGGTAAAATTCTAGGAGCCAGTGGCTCCCAGGCTCCTGGGTTTGTCGAGCCCTGATATACGGTATATGCAGCTACCAATCAACAGCTAGTACCTAGGTTCTTAGCTGCTCCTGAGCTTTGCAAGATAAAGCTTTCAGCAAAGGATAACAAGAGAAGGAAGCAAATTAAATAATAGAATTAAATGGAATTAAATTGGAAAGTTGTTTAAAATTGTATTATCTATCTGAATCATGAAAGAACATTTTTGGGTTTCATGTACCGTTAACTTTAACCTTTAAAAAAATCATTGCGACACAAAAATAAATGTAACAATTTTTAATCAAATATTTTTAATAAAAATGTTATTGAATATTTTCAATAAAATGGTTTACTTTATAACTTTTATGTGGAAGAGTCATTACTATTATAGCGGATGTCAGCGCTGTTTTCTTTTTTCTATTTCCATTTAAACAGAGAGATAGCAAAAAGTTTCTCTGAAATTTCCAGTACTTAAAGTTATTTTTTTTAGGTTTTGCATACAACAAAAAAAAAAGGTACTAAGTTCTAACTCTTGTAGAGGATACTCCTCAAACATAAGGAGTAATAACCACCACAGAAGTTCTGTCTTCCCAAGAAGCAATTGAATAAATGATAAAGTCTGTAGGATACTTTTTTTTACTAGCACATTTTATTTCTAAATGAAATAAAAGCCGAATGGCTTGCATGAAAAAATAAATTCAGATTCACACTTCTCGGGTCCCCTCAAGCGAAGAAAATAACAGAAATAAAGCATAGCTGGCAATATTTTATTGCAAGTTAAAATGAATACACCTTTTGCTAGGTTTACTATTTTTTTTAAACCAGAACTAGTTAGTTAATGTGCTCTCGATACTGTAACATTCGGTAAAACATTTCAGCCCCCTATTTGAAGGTCTATTCATAGAAGCCTCTACATACAGCTTCATAAATTTTGACAATTTACTAAGTTTACTAAATCTAGAAAGCTACACTCAAATACTTATCTTCAAAAATAATTCAATAAAAAAAAGTATTTAGCAGTAGAGTTTAGTTACACAAAAAGGGAGAAACTGCAACAAATGTAGCTAAGTGAATCACAAGGCTGCCTCTTCCTAACGTCAGCATAAGAAATCATTCTGTTTGTGTTTTTTTAAAAATGTAAATAAGAAATTACATTTTAAATGACACACAGAAAATAAGTTAATACTAATGGGTATAAAACAGTGTGTAAATTAAAAGGCACAACAATATATATACTTTTAAAGTTATTAGGAGTATTTTTTTGGCAAAAGTTGTGCAATGATGTGTTTGGGTTAATGTACGTTTATTTCAAGGAGTGGGTTAGCAAACCCAATGAGAGGTTAGTGAGGAATAGCACTGCAAACCTATGTACAGGGTTACACTAACTGAATACAAAGCTTTACAGTTGTTTAAAACTCCACAAAGTTTAAGGGAGTCTGATAGATGTTATTGGTGAATTGGTTAGAAAAGAACACATAAGAGCATAATATGTTGACTCACTGGAATCAAAGGGCCCCCCATAGCTTTAATGAGTGGCTTGTTGTTCTAAATCAAGTGGTCAAAATTGCATTGTATAAGAGAGATGGAGCCAACTCACAGATCTGTTCAGCTGTGAGAAAAAGGCAAAAAGGAATATGGGATAGGAATTAGGTCAAAATTTGGTGCAAGGAGTTTGGTTAAAGGGATAAAAAGGTAAAAATTTAAATGTGCATGGTTGCATTTTCATTTGAAATAAGCAAAATTATGAGGAGAGTCCACGGCTTCATTCCTTACTTGTGGGAAATACAGAACCTGGCCACCAGGAGGAGGCAACGACACCCCAGCCAAAGGCTTACATACCTCCCCCACTTCTCTCATCCCCCAGTCATTCTGCCGAGGGAACAAGAAACAGTAGGATAAATATCAGGGTATAAATGATGCCAGAACAAAAACATATTTAAGTCCGCCCAACAGAGAAAATTCGGCTGGGGGCCATGGACTCTCCTCATACAGAAGGAAAGGAAATTATCTGATAAGCATAATTTATGTTTTCCTTCTTAATATTAGGAGAGTCCACGGCTTAATTCCTTACTTGTGGTAAACATATACCCAAGCTCTAGAGGATACTGAATGAAAAACGGGAAGGTAAAAAGAGAGGTGGACCCTGTTCTGAGGGCACCACAGCCTGCAAAACCCTTTCTCCCAAAAGCTGCTTCTGCCGATGTAAAAAATTTAAAATCTTGAAAAAGTATGTAAGGAAGACCAGGCAGTTACCCTACAATCTAATCCATAGAGGCCTTATTCTCAAAGGACCCAAGAGGAAACCACAGCTCCAGTTGAATGAGCCTTCATCCTCTGAGGAGGCTTGTGTCCCGCTGACTCATAAGCTAAGCTTCTCAACCAGAAAAACAAAGAAGAGGACAAGGCTTCCTGCCCCTTATGCTTCCCAGAATAGACACAAACAGGGGGGGGGGGGGGGGGGGGGGAGTATATATCAAATTATAGAAAAGAAAAAAAAAAACTGGCACCTTATACCCCCAATGGCTGGGGCACTCACCACCTCCTATGAGCCAGACAAATAGAGAAGTTGCTCTTCTCCGCAGACACCCGGTCAGGAATCGAAAACGTGGAGAAAAAAAAAATGTGACCACTCCCGGTCACATGGTGCTCATGCATGACCTGAAACTGGGCAGCTCCCAAAATGAAAATAACCTGTACGTTCAGTATCAGCCTAAGAGCCCAAACGTTCTTACACATAAGCAGTCAAAAATAGATTAAAAATCCCCCGTTCAATAACCCCCCTCAGGAGATATTAACCCTTTATTCCATAAAAATAAAGGAGTCCCACTGTGACCCTGTCTTCTATTGTTATACATGTGTGTAAAATAATGAAACGATCTTACCGGAATCTATGCCGTGGAACAGCGACACGGTCCTTCAAGTTTGACCGATTGTAGGAGCGCTTCTGACATGGACTTGAGTGAAGAAAGCAGGCAGCAAAACTTGTCAACGATGATTGCTTAAGGAGAGGTTAAGATGAGTCTGGATGGATTTGCAGAAAGACTCTCCCTGCATCTCCAGACTAACTTTCATCAATGCTCTCACTGAGAGGCTGACAAGACTACTTAAAACTCCAGTCCCATCTTGAAGAGTACTGCCCTCCATAAGGAACTACTCCGAAATCTTCTGACACTTCTCTGTCAACCTCCTGTGACAAAAGGCAAAGAATGACTGGGGGATGAGGGAAGTGGGGGAGGTATTTAAGCCTTTGGCTGGGGTGTCTGCCTCCTCCTGGTGGCCAGGTTCTGTATTTCCCACAAGTAAGGAATGAAGCCGTGGACTCTCCTCATATTAAGGAAATACTTTTACTAAAAGTTATTACTGTTTTTCTGTGGCATACATACATATGCTGTGAAGGCCCGTGCACCAGCATTCAAACAGCATGCCTGCTCAGAGAGTAGGCGGTGGTGTGTGCTGCTTTTTTAGACTTAAAGGTACAAGTCTACTCCAGAATTTTCATTGTTTTAAAAAAAAAAAAAAAATCCCTTTATTACCAATACCCCAGTTTTGCATAACCAACACTTTTTACCTCTGTGATTACCTTGTCTCTAAAGCCTCTGCAGACTGCCCCCTTATTTCAGCTCTTTTGACAGGCTTGCATTTTAGCCAGTATCCTCTCAAATAACTCCACGGGGTGAGCACAATGTTATCTATATGGCACACATGAACTAAAGTACTCTAGCTGTGAAAAACTCAAGATAAGAGGCAGCCTTCAAGGGTTTTCAACAAAGAATACCAAGAGAACAAAGCAAATTTCAGGATAAAAGTTAATTGGAAAGTTGTTTAAAATTACATGCCCTATCTGAATCATTAAAGTTTAATTTTTAATAATTAAATTAAATTTAATTTAATGTGATCAGGCTAAGGATAAATAACATTTTAGCATTGTTACCTCTGTGATTACCATATATCTAAGCCTATGCAAGTTCTTTTGACAGACTTGCAGTGCTATTGTGATTTTATGTTTAAACTTTTTAATAAAAAGGGATATGAAACCAACATTGATTTCCTTTCATGATTCAGATAGAGCATGTAATTTTAAGAAACTTTGTAGTTTACTCCTATTATCAACTTTTCTACATTTAGCCACCAATCAGCAAGTGCTACCCAGGTACTGAACCAAAAATGGGCCAGTGTCCTGTCGAAAACTCCAAGTCGTCAAAATCTCCAATTACACATCTGATTGGTTGTGCATCCTGTCCCTCACAGAGACACGGGCCAATCAGATGGGCACTGTAATTCAGCATTAGCGCCTATATTCACCATCTATTTTTGCCTCAGTCTGGGGGGTTCAAGGTGGGCTAAGCCCCCCTTGTAAACTTAATTCCCCAAGGATCGGCGGGGCGTCCCACTAACAGAGGCAAAAACAAATAGTGAAAATGGGAGTGTCATCGGAAGTGACGTAATTGGAGATGTCGACGGCTAGGAGTTTGACAGAAAACTGGCTCATAAGCTTAGATACCTGCTTTTCAAATAAAGATACCAAGAGAGTGAAGAAATTATGCTAGGATAAATTAGAAAGTTGCTTAAAGTGAAAGTAAAGTTAATAGCTCCAGAACTCATCCATTGTTGCAGTATACTAGTAGCACTATGATCACTAACTTTTTTTCCCCCTCAAATTTAGACTTTTAATCAATATCTTTTTTCCTGCCGTTGCTGGGTGAGCTCCTCCCACCCTCTACTTCCTCTATTTCTCTGGTGTGACATATAGAGCGTTCCCACCCGCTGTATACATCTCTGAGGCTTGTGCGCAAAGTCCCTTTGTGTTGCGCATGCGCAAATCTGATATTTTAACTCCATCGTGGCGAGATGCTGCACGTCTAGCAGCCATGGGAGTGGTCTCTCTGACAGGTGTGGTCTCTGTGCCGCTCACCCTCGTTCCCTCCGTGGTGTGGGATCGGGACCGGCTGACTGCCCTGAGAGGAGAACAACAAGTAATGCAAGACTGGTGCGCATGCGCGAAACGGGAATGCGCGTCTACTATGAGAGGAGTGATTGGACTGTGGTGCATGCGCATATCAACATGTAGGCAGATGACGTCGGGTCACGACCGCCTAACCCAGACTTAAAAAAAAAAAAAAAAAATATTTTAAAAAATGATAAATTAAAGTCCTATTGATTTTTAACACAGAATTGAATTGTGGGTCATAGTCAAGGTAACTTTACCTTCACTTTAAAATTGCATGCTCTCTCTCAATCATGGAGAGAAAGAAAAAAAAGGGTTTCATATCCCTTTAAAATCTAGGGAAATAGAAAGTTTGTTTCCTACAGTTGTATGTGGAAGAGCTGATGGTGGAGTTCGGGAAAGACAGAGGATGCAGTCAGATATTGTGAATACCGCAGTAAGAGTTTGGTGGACGACTCCTTATAGCCCAGAATGCTTTTGTTGCACTAGTTAGTGCAGATCAAATGGTGAGTACAGTTCGTAGTGGGGATTTTATTGAAGTTAACATAATACACCATTGGAGCGCCCTCTTTTTCTTTGTGTATTTTGAACTCCACAGGAGTTAGCACAATCTTGTCTATATAGCACACAAGAACTAGCACTGCCTAGCTGTGAAAAACGGTCAAATTGCACTAAGATAAGAAGGCTTAGAAATTAGCAACTAAGAATACTAAGAGAAAGAAAATTTGATGATAAAAGTAAATGGAAAGTTGTTTAAAATTGCATGCCCTATCTGAATCATGAAAGTTTAATTGTCCCTTTAATCTGCGCCATACAAGTCACTGCTGACTCTCTGAGAAGATATATACGGTTTGAATACTGGTGCAGGGGCTTTTACAGGATGTATGTGTATACCCCTTAACTAAAATTTTACTAGAAGCGTTTTTGCTAATGGAAGTATATTGCAAAAATGCTTACATTTTAAAAATGAAATGCACCCATGGACATTTTATTTTTGACCTATCACTTTAATTTAGCAGACACACATTCAGCAGTGTCTTTAATCAGGAATGGAGAATACTATCAATGACAGGATATTAACTTGCTAAGGCCAAGTTAGTGATAGAATATGAATTTTAAATGTGTGGATAGTACATTAAACTTTTGCAGTAATCAGTTATGTTATGATCATATCATTTAGTAGATATAATAAAAAAGCGAAGCTCCAAGAAAGAAATCGAGCATCTAAAACAACTGAAGTCAAGAGATTATAAAAGATGAAAGCTGGTCTAAGACGCTATGTGTTTAATTACACCATATTACATCACAATCTACTGGATTGTCAAGACAAGGTGGTAAGTCAGACACCAGACCAGTTAAAGGCACAGAACAAGGAAACAGAGAAGATCAGTCATGCAAAAGCATGAGTTATTCTATTTCTTTTCCTTCTCTTAGCTGCTAAAGTCAGGTTTTCGTTCCTTTTTGTTCCACTAGCTACTAGGGGGTTACGACAGAGAGCTTGGTACTAGAGGTGTAAGGCCCTATAACAACTATTTATCTGGATTCAAACGCTAAAACCTGGTCTCCATGTCTATGAATTTAAAGGAACAGTAAATGTCAAAATTAGCCTTTCATGATTCAGATAGAGCATGCAATTTTAAACATCTTTACATCTTTTATCATTAAATTTGCTTTGCTCTCTTGGTATTCTTTGTTGAAAGCTAAACCTAGGTAGGCTCATATGCCAATTTCTAAGGCATTGAAGGCCACCTCTTATCTTTGCATTTTGACAGATTTTCACAGCTAGACATCACTAGTTCATGTGTGCCATATAGATAAAAATTGTGCTCATTCCTGCCGTGTTACCTATGAGTCAGCACCGATTAGCTAAAATGCAAGTCTGTCAAAAGAACTGAAATAGGAGGTCTGCAGAGGCTTAGATACAAGTTAATCAAAGGTAAAAAGTATATTAAGATAACAGTGTTGGTTATGCAAAACTGGGGAATGGATAATAAAAGGGATTACCTATCTTTTAAACAACAACAATTCTGGAGTAGACTGTCCCTTTAAATTAATTAATTGGTTTTTTTTAGCCTAACACAGTCGGGGGGGGGGGGTGTCTTTTTGTGATTCTCCAAGGCAACTCACTTCCTGATGCCAAAGTTATCTATCCACAATATTCAATAATAAGAATTTTGCGCATTACTCTTCTCAGAAAACATATTCAGTATCCACGTGTATATATTTTAGGTGCTGGTGAAACTGGGATTAAAGTGAGTCCAAACACACTGGGGATACATGCTAGACCAAGAGAAAAGGAAACCTTTTACAATTTAGTTTTTACAGCTAATTTAAAATTGCTTTATTATTTTGTTAATCAACACATTGCAACTAAATTGGTGCTTTAGTGTAACCGCCTAATTTAAAATTGAATTTTATTTAAAAATAACCTGCAGAAAAATGTTCATTAAAATAAAAAAAAAATCTTATCGCAGAAAGTGAAAAAAGTTCTGCCTCTGGGCCTACTCTGAGCCTGTGACCTGGGATGAGTACAAAAGTGTGTGTAACGAACATATTCAGATGTCATTTTACTTTTACAAAAAGGAACATAACATAACTAAGGATTACTGATAAGTCTCCAATTAATTTGGGTCAAATTGTAAGTTTTAGTTTCTGTGTATTTAATCCTTTTATTTTGAATATAACTGTTTGCAATGTGTATCTATTGTTTTTATGGTCCCCAGAGGCAGAACTTTTCTTCACTTTCTGCAATGAGATTTTTTTGGAGAAAAATTTTCTGCAGGTCATTTAGAAATAAAATTTAAATTAAGCAGTTACACTTAAGCACCAGCTCAATTGCAATTTGTTGATTAACTTTAGAGTAAAGCTTTTAGAAATGTCTCAAATAAATGTTTCCTTTTCTCTTAATCAACACAAGGTAGAAATGTAGTAATAAAAAGGCACATTGCTCACAAGAACATCTTACATTTAGAAGTCATAACTTTGCAGATCAGGAAAGGCTAGGGTTGAAAAAAATCCCCGAGAGCCAGTCAACAATAAATACTCTGCTGCTTTGCAGCGCTGCTCCATATTTGACTGTTTTCTTCAAACTGCATTTTGCTCTGGGTGCACTGTGTTAAGGAAAACTTACACAGTGCAGCCAGAGCAAAGGCCTGTTTGAAGAGAACAGTCTAATGTGGAGAAGTGCTGCAAAGTGAAAGTGCAAACAAATCCTGCATGTGTCCTATTCTTTCTGCAGACATGCTGCATTTTCTGTGATGACATCTCAGATCACAGCATGTTCTGCCTTGGGGTTATGGTCTATTGTTTAATTACCCTTTGTATATCACATTTGATTCCATGTATTTCTTGCACTTTGGCCCCTTTTTGTCAGATTAAACTATAAAATGAATCAGATCTGTCTTTGTGCTCTTGAAACTAAATTCATGGCTTCCGTGAGATTGGGAATGTTACAAAAATATTATTTGTATACATCTGTGTGTCTTTAGGTGTAACTATAACAGTAAAAGGGCACCCCCCAAAAGGCCCTGGTTCCCAGTACACATACATACACACAAACATACACATACATATATATATATATATATATATACATACACACACACACACACACACACATATATACACACACACACACATTGGATATAAAAAGTCTACACACCCCTGTTAAAATGTCAGGTTTCTATGTTGTAAAAGAATGAGACAAAGATACATCATTTCAGAACTTTGTCCACCTTTAATGTGACCTATAAACTGTACAACTCAATTGAAAAACAAACTGAAATGTTTTAGGTAGAAGGAAGAAAAAATATAAAAATAAAATAATAATATGGTTGCATAATTATGTGTGCACACCCTTAAACTAATACTTTGTTGAAGCACCTTTTGATTTTATTACAGCACTCAGTCTTTTTGGGTATGAGTTTATAAGCATGGCACATTTTGACTTGGCAAGATTTGCCAAATCTTCTTTGCAAAAAAACTCCAAATCTGTCAGATTGCAAGGATATCTCCTGTGCACAGCACTCTTCCGATCACCCCACATATTTTCAATCGGATTCAAGTCTGGGCTCTGGCTAGGCCATTCAAAACCTTTAATCTTCTTCTGGTGAAGCCATTCCTTTGTTGATTTGGATGTATGCTTTGGGTCGTTGTCATGCTGAAAGATGAAGTTCCTCTTCATGTTCAGCTTTCTAGCAGAAGCCTGAAGGTTTTGTGCCAATATTGACTGGTATTTGGAACTGTTCATAATTCCCTCTAGCTTAACTAAGGCCCCAGTTACAGCTGAAGAAAAACAGCCCCAAAGCATGATGCGGACACCACCATGCTTCACTGTGGGTATGGTGTTCTTTTAATGATGTGCAGTGTTGTTTTTGCGCCAAACACATCTTTTGGAATTATGGCCAAAAAGTTCCAAACTTGGTTTCATCAGACCATAACACATTTTCCCACATGCTTTTGGGAGACTTCAGATGTGTTTTTGCAAAATGTAGCCTGGCTTGGATGTTTTTCGTCGTAAGAAAAGGCTTTCATCTTGCCACTCTACCCCATAGCCCAGACATATGAAGAATACATGAGAATGTTGTCACATCATGTACCACACAGCCAGTACTTGCCAGATATTCCTGCAGCTCCTTTAATGTTGCTGTAGGCCTCTTGGTAGTCTCCCAGACCAATTTTCTTCTCGTCTTTTCATCAGTTTTGGAGGGACATCCAGTTCTTGGTAATGTCACTGTTGCACCATATTTTCTTCACTTGATGATTGACTGTCTTCACTGTGGTATATCTAATGCCTTGGAAATTCTTTTGTACCCTTCTCCTGACTGATACCTTTTAACAATGAGATCCCTCTGATGCTTTAGAAGCTCTCTGCGGACCATGGCTTTTGCTGTAGGATGCGACTAACAAAATGCCAGGAAAGACCTACTAGAACAGCTGAACTTTATTTGGGGTTAATCAGAAGCACTTTAAATGATGGCAGGTGTGTACCGACTCCTATTTAACATGATTTTGAATGCGATTGCTTAATTCTGAACACAACTACATCCCCAGCTATAAAAGGGTGTTCACAATAATGCAACCATATTATTTTAGTTTTTCATTTTTATTTCCCTTTACCTAAAAGATTTCAGTTTGTTTTTCAATTGAGTTGTACAGTTTATAGGTCACATTAAAGGTGGAAAAAGTTCTGAAATGATTTATCTTTGTCTCATTTTTTTACATCACAGAAACCTGACATTTTAACAGGGGTGGATAGATGATAGATAGATGATAGATAGATAGATAGATAGATAGATAGATATACACACACACACACAATATTTTTCCTTAAAGGGGCAGTAAACACCGAGTTTATATAATATATTAGCTGTGCTCAATTTAGCCGCTTTGCAATATATACTTTTTTTTTTTTTATTTATTGCGACCCCTTTTAGTTTTATGTAGAATTGAGGATTTTTTTCCAGAATTTGAAATATACCTGCTGACTTATCAAGGATAGCCTTGTCTTACAAATGCAAACCAATACAGGTTATACTAACATTATAAACATGGCTAGCCTTGTTTTATGCAGACTAAAGCACATATTTGCTCCTCCAAATAAGGCAAATGGTGGCTAGAGTTTAGCAATTAAAAAACAATTGCAGTAATATGGTTTTTCAGTATCAACTAAATCCAAATATACCTAGGTAGGGGCAGGGGGTAAGGTGCCAGCCAGTTTAACTGGGGGGATATGATGTTTAGTGTCTATGAATTGCTAATTTCATCATGCAAAATATTATGCCATACTTTTGCATGCAATGGGCACATGGAAAGGCCAAAGTGGGTTTACTTATTTTAATAGGCCTAATATTTGCCATTCAGCCAGCAAAATGATCAATCTAATTTAAGTGACAGTCTACACCAAAATTGTTATTGTTTAAAAAGATAGATAACGCCTTTACTACCCATTCCCCTGCTTTGCACAACTAACATTGTTATATTAATAAACTTTATAGATTTTAACACTTTTACAATTTATTACTAATATCAAATTTGCTTCGTCATCTAGGTATCCTATTTTGTAAAGCATACCTAGGTTACTGGGAGCCATCTGCTGATTGGCAGCTGTACATGTATTCAGCTAGCTCCCAGTAGGAATAGTCTAGTCAAAATTAAACTTTCATGATTCAGATAGAGCATGCAATTGTAAGCAACTTTCTAATTTACTCCTTTATCAATTATTAGTTTTCTTGCTATCTTTATTTGAACGCAATCTTAGGAGCCGGCCCATTTTTGGTTCAGAACTGGGGTAGCGGTTGCTGATTGGTGGCTACATTTAGACACCAATCATAAAGTGCTGCCCAGGTGATGAACCAAAAATGGGCCGGCTCCTATGCTTACATTCTTGCTTTTTCCAAATAAAGCTACTAAGAGAATGAAGACAAGTTAATAGGAATAACTTAGAAAGTTAATTAAAATTGCATCCTCTATCTGAATCATGAAAGTTTGACTAGACTATTCCTTTAATTGTGGCTGAAACACTAGGACAATACCAGTCACCTTGTAGGAAATGTTACCAACATGCCTATGATGGCTTTTGATGGGACAAAGTAGATCTGCCGGGTTGCGGTAAACATTCATCTTCCAATAAATACTGCCTCCGGACAGTAATTACCGAGACCTCATTTTAGCTCCACTACACTCCCTAATAATCATGTTTCATCAAGTGCTACAGCTGCCTTCCTACGCTCATGCTTTAATCTTCCTTGTGCTCTTAAACCTCAGAATAATCAGACTTCCCTTTCGTCACTTGAATCTTTTATAAAGATTTGTTCCCAGTGGAATGCATCAGTTTGTTTTTTTTCCCCGCAAGACTGAAATTAAATCTATGGTCAATACAACAAAGGGTACGATTTAGCTTGGTATGTACACGCAGTATAAACAGCAGTAATAGAACACCACAGAATAACCGCTGCACTTTCAGGCTAAAACATTTTCAAGACGGCTCTGTATCTAAGTAGACACTTACATTTTAAACCATTTATTTTTCCTTCCACTATAGGGCAGCACAGAAGGGGTTAAGTATATTAAAAGGAAGTTTCACAGTACTAAAAAAAAATTAACAAAAGCTTCTTTATGACATAAACCTGCTATTCTGCTCTAAACAATGGATAAGTCAATATCAGGTTTCTGAGAGCCATGAAAAACTATATCCTGAACAACAGAATCCTATTACTAACATCTCGCAAGTTTGCTGTCCATAACACACAGTAAACTATGAGGACTGCAAACATTTTATTTTCCTACACATGAATTCTAATAATACCCAAGTTAAAAGGATAATAAAGTCACATTTCAGCTATCATATCTATATCTAGATAGTAACTTAAAGTGAATGTCAATTTTGATGCTAAAGTGCCCGATTTTTAAAAAATTCGATTAAAAACAGGGGCACTTGAATTCATCAAAATTTACATTTCACTCCTGTTGTGGGAAAAAAAAAAATTACCTTTTAATCTTGACAGCAGCTCCAGCTTCCTCCACCCATCGCAAAGCCTCTTCCTGGGTCTAAAATGAGGAATCCGGCTTCCTCCAAACACAGCGTTGAATCAGACACCGATTCCCCAGGGGGGGAAACAGTGATTGGAGGATGACCTATCCATCATTTCTGACGTCAGAAATGGAGGATGACCTATCCATCATTTCTGACGTCAGAAATGGAGGATGACCTATCCATCATTTCTGACGTCAGAAATGGCTTGCAGCGACCGGAGGAAGCTGGAGCTGCTGTCAAGATTAATAGGTAAGTTTATTTCACAACAGGAGTGAAATGTAAATTTTGATGAATTAAAGTGCCCCTGTTTTTAATCGAACTTTTAAAAAACTGGCACTATAGCATCAAAATTGACATTCACTTTAAGTTTTTGTAAGATTGGATCCCCTATTAAATTTGCATCATTAATTTAATATCAACAAACCTAGGAGCACTCAATGGCAACATGTGTCTAAGATTTTTAACTGATGCTTCTTTGCAAACAGATACTTTATATTTATTTTATAATTTAAAATGTGATTTTGTCCGTAGAGAACAGATCCTTCATATTTATTTTATTATTTGGAATATGATTTTGTCCGTAGAAACGACCATCTACTAAAAATATGAAAAACATATTCTCTGTAGCAAAGCTATGTGAATAGAAGACAATAGCACTAAATCATCTCTCGTGGGGGCAGGAGATTTTTTAAACGCTTATTAAACCCTTGAGCCATAATTAGCATTTTATACCTATTTAGGCTGTGTGTTTAGACATTGATAACATTAATAGGTCAGATTTACCTGCAGCCTCAGCCCATTTTGCATGGGCATGTCATTGAGGACGACAGGTGATGGTTTTAATTAGCAAAATTTACTATTTAAAATACAAAAATAAACATTAAGGAACAATTTCCCATACATTTAGAACTCTGCAGTTGGTATAACAAGACATCTTGAACACATTAAGGGGGGGGGAGGGGGATTATAGAACAGTATCCATTTAAACTAAAAATAACAGGAAGTGCATGATTATGTGCAGCTAGGTCCTGGGACTCTACTGTTCACTGGCTGATAGACACAACTCCCACAGGAAAACTTGTTTTTTTTTACTACAGGACTATGCATGTGCATTCAGATTATTCAGAAGCAAACAAATGTGGAATATGGCCTCCGCCACCAGCATTCAGCTATTTTTGTAGCAGGATTTCTTCTTGTGAAAGACACTACGATCTGGATTTGCCCAAATCTTAGTGTGTTGCACTCCAAAAATTGTCAATTGCCGCTGGTAGCTGCCATATTCAGCATTTGTTTGCTTGTAAACCGTCCGAATGCACATGCCTATACAGAACCATCCATGAAAAAGGAAAAACAAAATGTATGCTTACCTGATAAATTTATCTATTTCTTGACGAGATGAGTCCACGGATCATCTAATTACTATTGGGAATATCACTCCTGCCCAGCAGGAGGCGGCAAAGAGCATCACAGCAAAGCTATTAAATATCACCTCCATTCCCTCCAACCCCAGTCATTCGACCGAAGCAGAGGAGCGAAAGGAAGCAACAAGGTGCAGAGGTGACTGAAGTTTATAAAATATCAACAACCTTTCCAAAGAACAGGGCGGGCCGTGGACTCATTGTGTCAAGAAAGAAATACATTTATGAGGTAAGCATACATTTTGTTTTCTTTCTAATGACACAATGAGTCCACGGATCATCTAATTACTGTTGGGAATTAATACCCAAGCTAGAGTACACAGATAAAGGAGGGACAAGACAGGGAACCTAAACGGAAGGCACCACTGCTTGAAGAACCTTTCTCACAAAAGCGGTCTCAGTCGAGGAAAAAGTGTCAAATTTAGAGAATTTTGAAAAAGTGTGAAGAGGACCAAGTTGAAGCCTTGCAAATCTGTTCCACAGAAGCTTCATTTTTGAACGCCAAGGAAGAGGAAACAGCCCTCGTAGAATGAGCCGTAACTCTCTCAGGAGGCTGCTGTCCAGCAGTTTCATAGGCAAAGCGAATGATACTCTTCAGCCACAAAGAAAGAGAAGTAGCCGTAGCTTTCTGCCCCTTACGTTTCCCAAAGAATACCACAGAGCAGAAGACTGACTAAAATCCTTAGTGGCCTATAAATATTTTAATGCACGCACCACATCCAGATTGTGCAAAAGCCGTTCCTTTTGAGAAGGATTAGGACACAAGGAAGGAACAACAATCTCCTGATTAACGTTCCATTCTGAAACTACTTTAGGGAGAAACCTTAACTTAGTACGCAAAACCACCTTATCCGAATGAAAAAACAAAAAATTATGCTTACCTGATAAATTTCTCTCTCTTGTGGTGTATCCAGTCCACGGGTTCATCCATTACTTGTGGGATATTCTCCTTCCCAACAGGAAGTTGCAAGAGGACACCCACAGCAGAGCTTTCTATATAGCTTCTCCCCTAACTGCCACCCCCAGTCATTCGAAAGAGAAACTATAGGGTGCAGTGGTGACTGTAGTTTAAAAATAAAAAACACCTGCCTTAAAGTGACAGGGCGGGCCGTGGACTGGATACACCACAAGAGAAAGAAATTTATCCGGTAAGCATAAATTTTGTTTTCTCTTGTAAGGTGTATCCAGTCCACGGGTTCATCCATTACTTGTGGGATACCAATACCAAAGCTTTAGGACACAGATGAAGGGAGGGACAAGGCAGGTACTTAAACGGAAGGCACCACTGCCTGTAAGACCTTTCTCACAAATATAGCCTCTGAAGAAGCAAAAGTATCAAATTTGGAAAAAGTATGAAGCGAAGACCAAGTCGCCGCCTTACAAATCTGTTCAGAGGCCTCATTTTTAAAAGCACATGTGGAAGCTACCGCTCTAGTGGAATGAGCTGTAATTCTTTTAGGAGGCTGCTGGCCAGCAGTCTCATAAGCTAAACGAATTATGCTTCTCAGCCAAAAAGAAAGAGAAGATGCCGAAGCCTTTTGGCCTCTCCTCTGTCCAGAGTAGACGACAAACAATGCAGATGTTTGACGAAAATCCTTAGTAGCTTGTAAATAAAACGTTAAAGCACGAACCATGTCAAGATTGTGTAATAGAAGTTCCGTCTTTGAAGAAGGATTAAGACACAGTGAAGGAACGATAATTTCCTGATTGATATTCCTATTAGATACTACCTTAGGAAGAAACCCAGGTTTGGTACGTAAAACTACCTTATCTGCATGGAAGATCAAATAAGGGGAATCACACTGCAAGGCAGATAACTCTGAAACTCTTCGAGCCGAAGAGATAGCTACTAAAAACAGAACTTTCCAAGATAACAGCTTGATATCTATGGAATGCAAGGGTTCAAACGGAACCCCTTGAAGAACCTTAAGAACTAAATTTAAACTCCATGGCGGAGCAACAGGTTTAAACACAGGCCTGATTCTAACCAAAGCCTGACAAAACGCCTGAACGTCTGGAACATCAGCCAGGCGCTTGTGAAAAAGAATAGACAGAGCAGAAATCTGTCCCTTTAAGGAACTAGCCGATAATCCCTTTTCCAATCCATCTTGGAGAAAAGATAGTATCCTAGGAATCCTGACCTTACTCCACGAGTAACCCTTGGATTCACACCAATGAAGATATTTACACCATATCTTATGATAGATTTTCCTGGTGACAGGTTTTCGAGCCTGAATCAAGGAATCAATGACCGACTCGGAGAAACCACGCTTTGATAAAATCAAGCGTTCAATCTCCAAGCAGTCAGAATCAGAAAAACTAGATTTGGATGAAGGAAGGGCCCTTGAAGTAGAAGGTCCTTCCTCAATGGAAGTCCCCAAGGTGGAAGAGATGACATGTCCACCAGGTCTGCATACCAAATCCTGCGAGGCCATGCCGGTGCAATGAGGATCATCAACGCCCACTCTTGCTTGATTCGAGAAATGACCCGAGGTAGAAGAGCGAACGGAGGAAAAATAAGTATGCAAGACTGAAATTCCAAGGTACCGTCACAGCGTCTATCAGTACTGCCCGAGGGTCCCTTGACCTCGACCCGTACCTCGGAATCTAGGTATTCTGCAGAGAGGCCATGAGATCCAATTCCAGCTGACCCCATTTGAGAATTAGGCTAGAAAACACTTCCGGATAGAGTTCCCACTCCCCCGGGTAAAAGGTCTGCCTGCTCAGGAAGTCCACCTCCCAGTTGTCTACTCCTGAGATGTGGATAGCCAACAGACAGCAATTGTGGGTCTCCGCCCACTGAATTATCTTGGCTACCGCTGTCATGGCCAAGGAACTCAGAGTTTCTCCCTGATAGTTAATGTAAGGCACTGAAGTTATGTTGTCCGACTGGAACCTGATGAACCAGGGTCGAGGCTAACTGAGGCCAGGTTAGAAGAGCTTTGAAGATTGCTCTCAGCTCCAGAATGTTTATGGGTAGAACAAACTCCGACCGAGTCCATGTTCCCTGAGCCTTTAGAGGGACCCAGACTGCTCCCCATCCCAGAAGGCTGGCGTCTGTTGTCACCCAAGAGGGTCTGCGAAAGCAGGTTCCCTGAGACAACCACCAAAGAAGAGAATCCCTTGTGTCTCCTGCTCCAGCTGTAATCGCGGAGACAGATCCGCATAATCTCCCTTCCACTGACTGAGCATGCTTAATTGCAGAGGTCTGAGGTGGAAACGGTCGAACGGGATGATGTCCATTGCCTCCATGCACTAAACCACTGATGGCTGAGGAGAGGACTGAAGCGCTAGGCAAGAATCGAAAATCTTTTATTTCCTGACTTCTGTCAGAAAAATTTTCATTGATAAGGAATCTATTATGGTTCCCAAGAAAATGACCCTTGTATTTGGAACTAAGGAACTCTTTTCCAAATTTACCTTCCAACCGCGAGATTGCAGGAAAGATAACATTTCCGTGTGTGATCTTGCTTGTTGAAAGGATGGCGTCTGAACCAGAATGTTGTCCAGATAAGGCGCCACTGCAATGCCACGCAATCGGAGCACCGCCAACAGGGATCCCAGAACCTTTGAGAAAATTCTGGGAGCTGTGGCAATGCTGAATGGAAGAGCCACGAACTGGAAGTGTTTGTCTAGAAATGCAAACCTTAGAAACTTGTGATGGTCCCTGTGGATGGGGACATGCAGGTACGCATCCTTTAAATCTACCATTGTCATAAATTGACCCTTTTGGACCAAATGAAGAATGGAACGAATAGTTTCAAATCTGGAAGGACGGCACACTGAGGAATTTGTTTAGACTCTTGAGATCTAAAATTGGTCTGAAAGTTCCCTCCTTTTTGGGAAGCACGAACAGATTGGAATAGAACCCCAGACCCCGTTCCTGCCTGGAAAAAGGAACTATCACTCCCAGGTCGGAGAGGTCCTGAACACAGTGTAAGAACGCCTCTTTTTGTCTGGTCTACAGATAATCTTGAAAGCAGAATCCTGCCCCTGGGAGAAAAGGTCTTGAACTCTAGTTTGTATCCCTGGGTCACAATGTCCACCGCCAAGGAATCCTGAACATCTCGAACCCAAGCCTGAGTGAAGGAAAGTCTGCCCCCCACAAGATCCGGTGCCGGATCGGGGGTAGGCTGTTCATGCTGTTTTTTATTCAATAGCAGGCTTTTTGGATCGTTTTCCCTTGTTCCAAGATTGATTGGGCCTCCAGGAAGGCTTGGACTGTTCCTGCTTAGAAGAAGGAGAGAAAGGCTTTCCCTTGAAATTTCGAAAGGAACGAAAATTACTCTGACGTCCCTTTTGTTTATTTCTCTTATCCTGAGGGAGGAAATGGCCCTTTCCTCCCGAAATTTCATAAATTATTTCCATCAAACCCGGCCTAAACAAGGTCTTTCCCTTGTAAGGAATCGCCAAAAGTTTAGAATTAGATGACACATCCGCAGACCAAGATTTTTAACCATAAAGCTCTGCGGGCCAGTACGGCAAAACCAGAAATCTTAGCACCCAGCTTAAAAACCTGAAGGAAAGCATCCGTGATAAAGGAGTTGGTCAACTTAAGGGCCTTTATCCTATCCTGGATTTCTTTGAGGGGAGTGTCTGTCCGAATAGAATCAGACAGCGCATCAAACCAGTATGCCGACGCACTAGTGACAGTAGCAATACAAACCGCAGGTTGCCATTGCAAACCCTGGTGTACATACATTTTCTTGAGTAACCTCTCTAACTTCTTATCCATAGGATACTTAAAGGAACAACTATTCTCTATGGGAATAGTTCTTCTCTTGACTAGCGTGGAAATTGCCCCTTCCACTTTGGGTACAGTCTGCCAAGACTCCTTGATAGAGTCTGCTATAGGAAACATCTTTTTAAATATAGGGGATGGAGAAAAACATAATTTATGCTTACCTGATAAATTTATTTCTCTTGTAGTGTAGTCAGTCCACGGGTCATCCATTACTTATGGGATTATATCTCTTCCCCAACAGGAAGTTGCAAGAGGATCACCCAAGCAGAGCTGCTATATAGCTCCTCCCCTCACATGTCATATCCAGTCATTCGACCGAAACAAGACGAGAAAGGAGAAACCATAGGGTGCAGTGGTGACTGGAGTTTAATTAAAAATTTAGATCTGCCTTAAAAGACAGGTCGGGCCGTGGACTGACTACACTACAAGAGAAATAAATTTATCAGGTAAGCATAAATTATGTTTTCTCTTGTTAAGTGTAGTCAGTCCACGGGTCATCCATTACTTATGGGATACTAATACCAAAGCTAAAGTACACGGATGAAGGGAGGGACAAGGCAGGAACTTTAAACGGAGGGAACCACTGCCTGAAGTACCTTTCTCCCAAAAATAGCCTCCAAAGAAGCAAAAGTGTCAAATTTGTAAAACTTTGAAAAAGTGTGCAGTGAAGACCAAGTCGCAGCCTTGCAAATCTGTTCAACAGAAGCCTCATTTTTAAAGGCCCAGGTGGAAGCCACAGCTCTAGTAGAATGAGCTGTAATTCTTTCAGGAGGCTGCTGTCCAGCAGTCTCATAGGCTAAACGTATTATGCTACGAAGCCAAAAAGAGAGAGAGGTAGCCGAAGCCTTTTGACCTCTCCTCTGTCCAGAGTAAACAACAAACAGGGAAGAAGTTTGACGAAAATCTTTAGTTGCCTGCAAATAGAACTTCAGGGCACGGACTACGTCCAGATTATGCAAAAGTCGTTCCTTCTTTAAAGAAGGGTTAGGACACAATGATGGAACAACAATCTCTTGATTGATATTCCTGTTAGAAACTACCTTAGGTAAGAACCCAGGTTTAGTACGCAGAACTACCTTGTCTGAATGAAAAATCAGATAAGGAAAATCACAATGTAAGGCAGATAACTCAGAGACTCTTCGAGCCGAGGAAATAGCCATCAAAAACAGAACTTTCCAAGATAACAGCTTAATATCAATGGAATGCAGGGGTTCAAATGGAACGCCTTGCAGGACGTTAAGAACTAAGTTTAAGCTCCACGGCGGAGCAACAGTCTTAAACACAGGCTTAATCCTAGCCAAAGCCTGACAAAAAGCCTGAACGTCTGGAATTTCTGCCAGACGCTTGTGTAGAAGAATAGACAGAGCAGAAATCTGTCCTTTTAACGAACTAGCGGATAAGCCCTTTTCTAACCCTCTTGTAGAAAAGACAATATCCTAGGAATCCTAACCTTACTCCATGAGTAACTCTTGGATTCGCACCAATACAAATATTTACGCCATATCTTATGGTAAATTCTTCTAGTAACAGGTTTCTTAGCCTGTATTAAGGTATCAATAACCGACTCAGAGAAGCCACGCTTTGATAGAATCAAGCGTTCAATCTCCATGCAGTCAGCCTCAGAGAAATTAGATTTGGATGGTTGAAAGGACCCTGAATTAGAAGGTCCTGCCTCATAGGCAGAGACCATGGTGGACAGGACGACATGTCCACTAGGTCTGCATACCAGGTCCTGCGTGGCCACGCAGGCGCCATCAGAATCACTGATGCTCTCTCCTGTTTGATCTTGGCAATCAGTCGAGGAAGCATCGGAAATGGTGGAAACACATAAGCCATGTTGAAGACCCAAGGGGCTGTCAGAGCATCTATCAGCACCGCTCCCGGGTCCCTGGACCTGGATCCGTAGCAAGGAAGCTTGGCGTTCTGGCGAGACGCCATGAGATCCAGATCTGGTTTGCCCCAACGATGAATCAGTTGAGTGAAGACCTCCGGATGAAGTTCCCACTCCCCCGGATGAAAAGTCTGGCGACTTAGAAAATCCGCCTCCCAGTTCTCCACGCCTGGGATGTAGATTGCCAACAGGTGGCAAGAGTGAGACTCTGCCCAGCGAATTATCTTTGAGACTTCCAACATCGCTAGGGAACTCCTGGTTCCCCCTTGATGATTGATGTAAGCCACAGTCGTGATGTTGTCCGACTGAAATCTGATGAACCTCAGAGTTGCTAACTGAGGCCAAGCTAGAAGAGCATTGAATATTGCTCTTAACTCCAGAATATTTATTGGGAGGAGTTTCTCCTCCTGAGTCCATGATCCCTGAGCCTTCAGGGTATTCCAGACTGCGCCCCAACCTAGAAGGCTGTTACAATCGTCCAATCTGGCCTGCGAAAGGTCATCCCCTTGGACAGGTGGGGCAGAGAAAGCCACCATAGAAGAGAATCTCTGGTCTCTTGGTCCAGATTTAGTAGAGGGGACAAATCTGAATAATCCCCATTCCACTGGCTTAGCATGCATAATTGCAGCGGTCTGAGATGCAGTCGCGCAAATGGTACTATGTCCATTGCCGCTACCATTAAGCCGATTACTTCCATACACTGAGCTACTGCAGGTGTGGAATGGAATGAAGGGCACGGCAAGCATTTAGAAGTTTTGATAACCTGGCCTCCGTCAGGTAAATTTTCATCTCTACAGAATCTATAAGAGTCCCTAAGAAGGGAACCCTTGTGAGTGGTAATAGAGAACTCTTTTCCACGTTCACCTTCCACCCATGCGACCTCAGAAATGCCAGAACTATCTCTGTATGAGACTTGGCAGTTTGAAAACTTGACGCTTGTATCAGAATGTCGTCTAGGTACGGAGCCACCGCTATGCCTCGCGGTCTTAGTACCGCCAGAAGTTAGCCCAGAACTTTTGTAAAGATTCTTGGAGCCGTAGCTAACCCGAAGGGAAGAGCTACAAACTGGTAATGCCTGTCTAGGAAGGCAAATCTCAGGTACCGATAATGATCCTTGTGAATCGGTATGTGACGGTAGGCATCCTTTAAGTCCACAGTGGTCATGTACTGACCCTCTTGGATCATGGGTAGGATGGTTCGAATAGTTTCCATTTTGAATGATGGAACTCTTAGGAATTTGTTTAGGATTTTTAAGTCCAAGATTGGTCTGAAGTTTCCCTCTTTCTTGGGAACCACAAACAGATTTGAATAGAATCCCTGCCCGTGTTCCGTCCGCCGAACTGGGTGGATCACCCCCATTAGTAAGAGGTCTTGTACACAGCGTAGAAACGCCTCTTTCTTTATTTGATTTGCTGATAACCTTGAAAGATGAAATCTCCCTTGTGGAGGAGAAGCTTTGAAGTCCAGAAGATATCCCTGAGATATGATCTCCAACGCCCAGGGATCCTGGACATCTCTTGCCCAAGCATGGGCGAAGAGAGAAAGTCTGCCCCCCACCAGATCCGTTTCCGGATAGGGGGCCCTCTCTTCATGCTGTCTTAGGGGCAGCAACAGGTTTCCTGGCCTGCTTGCCCTTGTTCCAGGACTGGTTAGTTTTCCAGCCCTGTCTGTAACAAGCAACAGCTCCTTCCTGTTTTGGAGCGGAGGAAGTTGATGCTGCTCCTGCCTTGAGGTTACGAAAGGCACGAAAATTAGACTGTTTGGCCTTTGATTTGGCCCTGTCCTGAGGTAGAGCATGGCCCTTACCTCCCGTAATGTCAGCGATAATTTCTTTCAAGCCGGGCCCGAATAAGGTCTGCCCCTTGAAAGGAATATTAAGCAATTTAGATTTAGAAGTCACGTCAGCTGACCAGGATTTAAGCCATAGCGCTCTGCGCGCTTGGATGGCGAATCCGGAGTTCTTAGCCGTAAGTTTGGTTAAATGTACGACGGCATCAGAAACAAATGCGTTAGCTAGCTTAAGTGCTTTAAGCTTGTTCATAATTTCATCCAATGGAGCTGTGCGAATGGCCTCTTCCAGAGACTCAAACCAGAATGCCGCCGCAGCAGTGACAGGCGCAATGCATGCAAGGGGCTGTAAGATAAAACCTTGTTGAACAAACATTTTCTTAAGGTAACCTTCTAATTTTTTATCCATTGGATCTGAAAAGGCACAACTATCCTCCACCGGGATAGTGGTACGCTTAGCTAAAGTAGAAACCGCTCCCTCCACCTTAGGGACCGTCTGCCATAAGTCTCGTGTGGTGGGGTCTATAGGAAACATTTTCCTAAATATGGGAGGAGGGGAAAAAGGCACACCGGGTCTATCCCACTCCTTGCTAATAATCTCTGTAAGCCTTTTAGGTATAGGAAACACGTCAGTACACACCGGTACCGCATAGTATCTATCCAACCTACATAATTTTTCTGGAATTGCAACCGTGTTACAATCATTCAGAGCCGCTAATACCTCCCCTAGCAATATGCGGAGGTTCTCAAGCTTAAATTTAAAATTAGAAATCTCTGAATCCAGTCTCCCTGGATCAGATCCGTCACCCACAGAATGAAGCTCTCCGTCCTCATGTTCTGCAAATTGTGACGCAGTATCGGACATGGCTCTCACATCATCAGCGCGCTCTGTCCTTAACCCAGAGCTATCACGCTTGCCTCTTAATTCTGGCAATTTAGATAATACTTCTGCTTCTATGGGGCTCCACATTGGCCTTCATACATAGTGAACAAACAGATTCATCTGTGTCAGACATGTTTAAACAGACTAGCAATGAGACTAGCAAGCTTGGAAAATACTTTTCAAATAAATTTACAAGCACTATAAAAAACGCTACTGTGCCTTTAAGAAGCACAAAAAGCTGTCACAGTTGAAATAACAATAAACCAAATTAGTTATAGCAACCAAATTTTCACAGTAAATGTATTAAGTTAGCAAAGGATTGCACCCACCAGCAAATGGATGATTAACCCCATAATACCCAAAAACGGATAACAATTTAATAATTAACGTTTTTATCACAGTCAAACACACTGTCACAGGTCTGCTGTGACTGATTACCTCCCTCAAAATGAATTTTGAAGACCCCTGAGCTCTCTAGAGACGTCCTGGATCATGGAGGATGAAGTAGGAAGATTGTGAGTGAATTTTTACTGCGCAAAAAAGCTCTAAAATAGGCCCCTCCCACTCATATTACAACAGTGGGGAAGCTCAGTTAACTGTTTCTATGCAGAAACACAAGTTAGCCATGTGGTAAAAATCATGCCCCAATAAGTTTTATCACCAAGTACCTCACAAAAAACGATTAACATGCCAGTAAACGTTTTGAACATACATTTTAAAAGTTATGAAGTGTTATTAATAAGCCTGCTACCAGTCGCTTTTACTGCAGTTAAGGCTCCCACATTACTTCAGTATTAACAGTATTTTCTGAGTCAAATTCCATTCCCTAGAAAAATACTTCAGTGTACACACACTCCTCAGCCTAATACCAGTCGCTACCACTGCATTTAAGGCTGAACTTACATTACATTGGTATCAGCAGTAATTTCTCAGTCAATTCCATTGCTTAGAAAAATAATTTACTGCACATACCTCGTTTGCAGGGGGGCCCTGCATGCTATTCCCCTTTTCTGAAGTTACCTCACTCCTCAGAATGTGCGAGAACAGCCAGTGGATCTTAGTTACGTCTGCTAAGATCATAGAAAACGCAGGCAGATTCTTCTTCTAATGCTGCCTGAGAAACAAACAGCACACTCCGGTGCCATTTAAAATAACAAACTTTTGATTGAAGAAATAAACTAAGTTTAAAAACACCACAGACCTCTCACAACGACCTATCTTTAGTTAGGCTTGCAAGAGAATGACTGGATATGACATGTGAGGGGAGGAGCTATATAGCAGCTCTGCTTGGGTGATCCTCTTGCAACTTCCTGTTGGGGAAGAGATCTAATCCCATAAGTAATGGATGACCCGTGGACTGACTACACTTAACAAGAGAAAAGGGCTATCCGGTCTCTTCCCATTCTTAGCAATAATCTCTGTAGCCCTATCTGGTACAGGAAATACCTCCACCATGGAGGGCACGTCAAAATACTTGTTTAGTTTACTAGACTTCTTAGGATTGACTACGACGGTAGTGTCGGAGTCATCCAGTGTAGCTAAAACCTCAATGTAACAAACGGAGGTGTTCAAGCTTAAACCTGAAAGAAACAACTTCAGTATCCAGGTAAAGGTATTACACTGTCTGAGATTTCACCCTCAGATGCTACCGAAGTATCTTCCTCTTCAAGTTTCTGGGAAGAAACATTCGGAATAGCCACTACTGTGTCAGCAACCTTATTCATAGATTGATTACATTTCCTCTTGTGCTTTCCCTGCAGCATGGGAAAAGCAGACAACGCATCAGATACTGCTGATGACATTAAGGAAGCGATGTCTTGCAAGGTAACTCCAGGTGGAGTAATAGAGGAAGCGCAGGGCACTGGCTGTATGGAAGCTAAATTTTGGGATGCTTGAGGAGAAAGCTGCGGCATATCTTGAACATTGTCAGAAGACTCCTGAACAGTATCTGCCTTAGAAAATGTTGGCTCAGGAAAAAGTCTATCCCTGTAATGTAAAGTTGTCTCAATACATGAGGAACAGAATGGGATTGGTGGTTCTACATTAGCATCAAAACATAAAGAACATGTAACATCTTGCAGGGTTTCTTGGACCATCTTTATTCACCAATAAACAGACAAAACTGATATTTTTATTTAGAAAATATCCTCAAAAAAAAATCATTACTGTCTCTATTTCAAATGACAGAAAAATAAAGCAGTTATTTTTTTTCGTTTAAAATTTAAACAATGGCCCCCAAAATAACACCTCAGACAACTCTACACCTCAGCTTAGCCCTGCTGAGGTGTTTAGCCGCCTGCCTACTAACGAAGAATAAGACTTGTAGTTGATCCGGACTCAAATGTTTTAACAATTACGGTCCGTAAACCGGAACGCTGCTTAATCTGTGACGCAGCTAATTTCCAATGCGGAACACAGGAAGTGACACCGGGACAGAAAAAAGAAAAAAGGCCGCGCAATAGGAACTCCTGCCTAATCTAACTCTGCCCACCGTGGGCGTAACCACATGAAACTCCCGAACGGCTAAATGTATTGTCACAGCCGTCAGGCATAAAGTTAAAAAACATACACCACCATCACTGAGCCAAATTCTCCTTGTCCCCAGTGCCTGCTCTGCTGCCCTTAATAAACATACCCCTATCATAGGTGAATGTGACTTGTCCCCCAAATTTTTAAATGAATTTTTTTTGCTCTGTATGTGTGTCCCAGAAAAAATTTAAGTTAGCACTTACCTTAAGACTTCTGCCAGGCAGCACGGTAGCTCACTAGGTTTGAGAGGCCAGTTCCCTCACATGGACCTGTGGATAGAAAAGACTGAGTAACCTTACTCAGGCTTGCACGGTTAGGGCAGCATAAATATATGGGAGGCGCAGTGTGGATTATACCCCACAAGTACACATTGCTTTAAAGCCACCACTGCTCTACTGAAGAGACTGATATGGACTACGGCTTCACCCTAGAACAAAACAGCACAATCTTGCACTGTTGAAAAATAATAAAATCTTGCTTGAAGAATCTTTCCTAACACCTAACTTTACCCCTTCCTTGCTCTAACGTAGGCAAAGAGAATGACTGGGGTTGTAGGGAAGGGAGGTGATATGTAACAGCTTTGCTGTGGTGCTCTTTGCCGCCTTCTGCTGGGCAGGAGTGATATTCCCAATAGTAATTAGATGATCCGTGGACTCGTGTCATTAGAAAGAAAAAACGGTTATACATGAAACAGCCTCTGATCGATGGACAGATAAAGTGTTAAATTATATGATCAAGAACTGGTGCATTTTACACAAGTAATGTGCTAGAAGTGTAAGGAACCGTGTGGGGAAATAGAAGTTATATACATGGTATTTATATGTGTGTATATCAGGAAGTGGAACATTGTTAGATGCTCCCTCCCACAGAGCTGCGGTTTCACTCATTGTTTTTACAGAAATTTAAATAAACTAGTCTAGCAATAGCATTCACTGTGACATCATTTTCCCTTACTGCCAAACCCTGCTCTGGCTATGACAGTAGTTGCAGGGTTTGCATTTTTTTCTTCTTTTCATGTGCACCAGGAAACAATTTTGGTAACCAGCAGGGGATAGATGAGGTGAGTTTTATATGAGACCTAATGTCTTTAAATATGGGATAACTGCAACATTCCTTTAAAAAAAATATATATCCACTTGACAGAAGAAAAAGAAGATTATACAGCACTCAATTACACAGCTAAAAACTTTCAACAAATCCTAGCATAGATCAGCTATTAAGCACTGTTTCAAAAAAGAAATAAAATATTATAAAGGATACGAAACAGTGCTCCTTTAGTAAAAAATAAAAACATGTTAAAGGGACATTGTAATCTAAAATCTACCCTTTAACATGTTCCCAATAGTACATTTTACCTGCTGGAGAGTAAACAACTGATTGAAATAGCTACTTGTGTCTGTTGTATCCCCACCTACACCGAAATTATGAGTAACAAACATTTTCTCTGCAGAAAAGCTATCTTAATAGGAGACAAAAGCACTGATTCATCTCCCAGTGGGGGTTATGAGGGAGAGATTTTTAACGTGAAATAGCATCTTATGTTGATTAAACCCCAGCAATATATTAGCATTAGCATTTCAGTACCAAACAAATAATTGCAAACTCAGACTATTTGTATGGGCATGCCCTAAGTGATGGTTTTAAAATAAAAAACAGCTATTTAAAATACAGAAATAATCACGAAGAAGCAATTTCCCATATATATAATACTCTTCAGTAGTTATGACAAGTCAGACATTAAAGGGAGACATTTTATAGTACACCGTCAATTTAAATCAAAGTAAACATAAAAAGTAACAGGTTATGTTATCAGAAAACAACTTTTTTTTTTCTTCTTAAAATAAATAAAATGAGCACTGTAGCCACTGCCCTCAGGGAGATGAGAGGGCTGATATGTTTTGACTTTAAGTTGCATGCTACATCTTCTGAGCATGGGTAAGACAGAGTTACCATTTGTCTAATATTTACTAAATAGTAAACCAACTTCTGTTACTCTAGATAGAAGATTATGACATCAAGCTAGATAAGGCTTCCAGAACATACCACTGACTCCTTGTAGGGCAGTGGCAGGAAGAAATGGACACTGAACAAATAAAGTTAAGAAAAGAGGGGGGGGGGGGGAGGAAAGTTAAATCATTTTAAAATGATGAACATATTTCAATGATTATTAACTATAACCCACTGCTTAGTCCAGAGCTTTCCAAACTTTTCATGTCGGTGACACACTTTTTAGACCTACATCATTTCGCGACACAGTAATTCAGTTGTACTGGCAAACAGGAGGTTAAACTAACTTGTTTTAAGAGATACGGACACATACATAAATGATATAAAAAAGAAATGTATTTACAAGTAACAGTACAACAGTAACAGTGCAAGAATTAAAAAAAAGTTTAATAGCACCAATAGTTACTTACTTACTATTTTAATGGGATGAGCACAGTTTCTGAATATTTGGTGGAATATTAGACACTCGCATTTTTAAGCTTCTCCTTCCTATCCATATATCAAGAGCAGGAACAGCAATGCACTACTGGGAGCTAGCTGCAAAAAACCCCACAGACTTCAGCTCAGAGTTTAAGCTGCCACCCTCAGAGCTCGGTGAGTCCGATTGACTACTGCCCGCGCTGCAAACACACTGCTGTCGCACTCACTGACTACACATGCAGCCACGATCCGATTGAGGAGACTACACATGCAGTCAGGTGCCAATGTGCCATTAAAGCCGCCAATGGGAATAGTTTGTTCCCACTGAGTTGCGCCAATAGGTTAAGATGATCTGTGACCCCCTAGGTATCAATCACGTGTCAACAATGTGATATGCGTAGCAGGCAAGTGGAAAGTCAGAAAACAAAAAAAAAACATTTAAAAAAATTAAAATTTAAAAAATTTGTGCTGAAGCAGGGACACACCTACACACTGCTGCCGACACTGCTGGCTTAGTCTATTGAATTGTTATATATATATATATATATACACATATATACACACATATATATATATATATATATATATATATATATATATATATATATATATACATATATACATATATATATATATATATATATATATATATATATATATACACATATATACACACACACGTGTGTTATATCCTTTAAACACAGATTGTTTGCCCAACTTGCAAGGTTTTGCAAATCGAGAGCAATTCAAAAATAGTACTTGAAAAACTTGACGGAATCCATGTTCCTGTCCTCCTTTGCCAGTTAAAGATACAGAAATGAGGTTGTAATCTATAAACTAACCAAACAATGCATGAAATGTTGAAGATTTAGGTAACTTCCACATACTTAAAGGGAAATTATAAACTAGATTTTTCTTTGCATAAATGTTTTGCAGATGATCCATTTATATAGCCCATACAGTTTTGCTTATTTTTAATTAACATTGCTCTGATTATAAGACTCCTAACAAAGCCTCAAAGTTTTAGGAGAATACTGACGTATACCTACTCCAGCTTGCTTCTGTTTGTGTAAAGGGTCTTTTAACCCCTTAATGACAGGACCATTTTTCAATTTTCTTACCCTTAATGACAATGGCTATTTTTACATTTCTGCAGTGTTTGTGTTTAGCTGTAATTTCCCTCTTACTCATTTACTGTACCCACACATATTATATACCGTTTTTCTCGCCATTAAATGGACTTTCTAAAGATACCATTATTTTCATCATGTCTTATAATTTACTAAAAAAATAATAATAAAATATGAGGAAAAAAAACACACTTTTTCTAATTTTGACCCCCAAAATATGTTACACATCTACAATCACCAAAAAAACACCCATGCTAAATAGTTTCTAAATTTTGTCCTGAGTTTAGAAATACCCAATGTTTACATGTTCTTTGCTTTTTTTGCAATTTATGGGGCAATAAATACAAGTAGCACTTCGCTATTTCCAAACCACTTTTTTTCAAAATTAGCGCTAGTTACATTGGAACCCTGATATCTGTCAGGAATACCTGAATATCCATTGACATGTATATATTTTTTTTTAGAAGACAACCCAAAGTATTGATCTAGGCCCATTTTTGGTATATTTCATGCCACCATTTCACCCCCTCCAGCTCTCTAACCCTCTCCCCTACCTAATTACCATCATCTTGGGTACTGGCAGCTGTCTGCCAGTACCCAGTTTGGCCCCAAAAACCCTCCAAAAAGTATTTTTATTTTATTTTTACTTAAAAAAACTATTTCTGTAGTGTAGCAGCCCCCCACAATACCCCCACCCCCTCCCAGATCCTTTTATATATTTTTTTTTTTTTTTAAAATCCCTTTTTTTCCCCTTTCTGCCCTCATTCATTGGTGTCAGTGTGGCTAATGGGTGCATGTGCACGCGCGCACATGCATGCTCACGTGCACGCGCACCCTCACACCCGGCACTATCGCTACCGGTGCAGAGAGGGCCACAGAGTGGCTCTCTCTGCATCGGGGGCTTGTAAAGTGGTATTGCAGGATGCCTCCATATCGAGGCATCACTGCAATACCCTCAGAGCTGCTGGAAGCATTTGTGATCGCTTCCAGCACTCTGTTAGACAACTGACGTACCAGGTACGTCCATTGTCATTAAATGCTTGTTAATGCATGACGTACCTGGTAAGTCAGTTGTCATTAAGGGGTTAATATGGGAGGGGGGTGTCCGATATTTCCCACTTGCAGTGGGTGTTCCAGTAACCTTTTAAACAGAGCTAAACTGGAAGCTTCAAAGTAAGTTTTTAAACTGTTTTATATTGGATTTTTATATCAGTATCTGTGCATCTTATTCTTTATAGTAGTGTATTACATGCAGTTATATGAAAATTGGTGTATACTGTCCATTTAAAAAGGACCACCCAATGCAGTTGAATTGGATAATAAACATGTGCATAATAAAAAGACTGATTAAACACCTACTTTGAATTTCAAATAAGCAGTAGATTTTTTTTTCTGACAAATTAATTTTTTCTCCAATTTTCCGGCCCCCTGTATTATGTAACAGGCATCAGCCAATCACAGACTAGTATACGTATACCCTGTGAGCTTGTGCACATGCTCAGTGGGATCTTGTTCCCCAGAACGTGTGTATATAACAAGATTGTGCAAAATGTGATAATGCAAGTAAATTGGAAAGTGTCTTAAAACTGCATGCTCTTCCTGAATCATAAAAGTTTATTTTGACTTGAGTGTCCCTTTAACCTCTTAGATGCGGATGACATCTCTCCTGCAGTGTGGATGTAAAAAAAAAACCCACAGGTTCTAATATTGTTTTCCTTTATAATTTTTAATTGTTATTAAACCATAAAGTATAAAATCATAAATGTTGTTGTTTTCAGAAAATATTTGCATTTTAAATATTTAGTAAATAATGACTCCCATGACCCATTTAAAAAGGGACATTCCAGCCAAAATTGGAATCCACATGGATGCATTACAGTTCTGAATAGAAGCATTTTTGTAATATACATGTATTGGCAAAAATGCTTCTAATAAAAGTTATAGAGGTTTCAAAAGTGTATTTAAGTATTCCCCGTGCACCAGCATTTTAAACAAAGCACTTGATCAGAGAGCCTAAGGTGCTTGTACCATCTGGCAGTGACTCAATTTGTTAATTGCCGACATGATACAAGCCCCAATCGCACTCTGAGCAGCTGCAGTATTTAAAATGCTGGTCCACTTAGAATATCTAGCTAATGCTATGCTTCACATGCAGAAAAAAATGTTAACACTTAAACAGCGAAAAATTTTACTAGAAGCATTTTTGCCAATACATGTATATTGCAATTACGCTTCTATTCAAATATGTAATTCATTTATGTGCATTTAAATTTTGACTGGAATGACCCTTTAATATAGTGGAGTTTTCTCTTAGCATTTGCTAAAAATGCTTTGGCTCCTGGAAAAAAATATATATATATTATTGGGTACCTCACTGAAAAAAAGTTAAAAATGTATGTGTAGATTAAGGTTGCCATCTCGGTCATGTTTTTCTGGACACTTATGAGTTACACATACTGCAGGGTGTGTAGAGAGGAACATGAATAGTTCTGTCCAGGGTCACTATTTTTGTGCTGTCCAGCACTAAAGCAATTTCTCATACATTTTATACCCGCAGGTGATTTAACTAGTCATTGGAAAGACAGGGGGAAAATCAATTTTATAGTGCATGGTCTTTCTATATATATTTTCGTTAATATCAAACTTTCAGCAGGCCAAATACCAAACTATAAAAAGACCAGAATAAAACTGGAAGACAATGAAATATTACATAATAAATGTTCTGTTATCTCAAACTTAAAAAGGGACATTATACACCAATTTTTATATAACTGCATGTAATAGACACTACTATAAAGAAGAATATGCACAGATACTGATCTAAAAATCCAATATAGACCTTTTAAAAATGTACTTAGAAGCTCAGAGTTTAGTACTGTTGATGAGGTTAGGCTGGGACACCCACTGAAAGGGGCTGGGGAAGCAGGAAGGACATGCACTCCCCCCTCGCCTACATATGAAAAGATCAAATATACAACCAGGATTCTGTAGACATCAATATACATCTAAAGTCTGCAAATCAGCACAATGTTATTTAAAAATAAGCAAAACTATACATTTTTACAAAAACACTCCCAGATGGGCTATATAAACCAGATCATCTACAAAACATTTATGCAAAGGAAAATCTAGGGTACAACGTCCCTTTAAATAGACAGTCAACCCAAAAATAACTATTACTGATTTAGATTAGTTAATTAACAATTTGTACAGCCAACTGTAGCCCAAGTTTAAGCTAAATAAACTTTGCCAGTAAATACACTTCATAGTTCTCATCTGGCCGTTTTGAAATGGCCGCCTGACCCCTCCTTCTCTGACGTCTCCCAAAACTTCCACTACAGGATCCCGACGACCCTGCGCGTTCCTATGTCTCGGGCATGCGCATGATAGGATAATCCAGTAGATGGGTGTGTGTGGGGGTTCCTCCAGAACCGTAGAACACTGGATTTTATCCCATCAGCATAAGAACCGGCTCCAACGGAGAGAAGACCTCATATGTCTTATGTCAAGGCAGCTTTGTGAAGACAAGCGCTTAGGAGTCTGGAGGTCCATCAATAGAATTGAGAAACCAGCGAGATGGGGTAAGAAGGATTACCTTGTCATTTATATTTATACACGCCAGACGGGTACTGGGGAATAGTTTTCCTGACAATTTCACCCTGGGACTATGTGTTAAAGACGGATTGAATACCGCACTGATTGTGACAAGAGATGCTCCTGTGTTAAAGTGTTTACAGCATACAGAAATAAGTTTGGAGGCAATTGTGTTATTTAGCCCGTTCTTCAGTGAAGTATATCCAGATATAAAAACATAATTTATGCTTACCTGATAAATTCCTTTCTTCTGTTGTGTGATCAGTCCACGGGTCATCATTACTTCTGGGATATTATCTGCTCCCCTACAGGAAGTGCAAGAGGATTCACCCAGCAGAGTTGCTATATAGCTCCTCCCCTCTACGTCACCTCCAGTCATTCGACCAAAGACCAACGAGAAAGGAGAAGCCAAGGGTGTAGTGGTGACTGGATTATAATTTAAAAAATATTTACCTGCCTTAAAAAACAGGGCGGGCCGTGGACTGATCACACAACAGAAGAAAGGAATTTATCAGGTAAGCATAAATTATGTTTTCTTCTGTTATGTGTGATCAGTCCACGGGTCATCATTACTTCTGGGATACCAATACCAAAGCAAAAGTACACGGATGACGGGAGGGATAGGCAGGCTCATTATACAGAAGGAACCACTGCCTGAAGAACCTTTCTCCCAAAAATAGCCTCCGAAGAAGCAAAAGTGTCAAATTTGTAAAATTTGGAAAAAGTATGAAGCGAAGACCAAGTTGCAGCCTTGCAAATCTGTTCAACAGAGGCCTCATTCTTAAAGGCCCAAGTGGAAGCCACAGCTCTAGTAGAATGAGCTGTAATTCTTTCAGGAGGCTGCTGTCCAGCAGTCTCATAGGCTAAACGAATTATGCTACGAAGCCAGAAGGAGAGAGAGGAAGCCGAAGCCTTATGACCTCTCCTCTGACCAGAGTACACGACAAACAGGGAAGACGTTTGTCGAAAATCCTTAGTTGCCTGTAAGTAGAACTTGAGGGCACGAACTACATCCAGATTGTGTAGAAGACGTTCCTTCTTTGAAGAAGGATTTGGACACAAGGATGGAACAACAATCTCTTGATTGATATTCCTGTTAGTGACTACCTTAGGTAAGAACCCAGGTATAGTACGCAGAACTACCTTGTCTGAGTGAAAAATCAGATAAGGAGAATCACAATGTAAGGCTGATAACTCAGAGACTCTTCGAGCCGAGGAAATAGCCATTAAAAATAGAACTTTCCAAGATAACAATTTTATATCAATGGAATGAAGGGGTTCAAACGGAACACCCTGTAAAACGTTAAGAACTAAGTTTAAACTCCATGGCGGAGCAACAGTTTTAAACACAGGCTTGATCCTAGCTAAAGCCTGACAAAAGGCCTGGACGTCTGGATTTTCTGACAGACGTCTGTGAAACAAGATGGACAGAGCTGAGATCTGTCCCTTTAATGAGCTAGCCGATAAACCCTTTTCTAAACCTTCTTGTAGAAAAGACAATATCCTAGGAATCCTAACCTTACTCCAGGAGTAATCTTTGGATTCACACCAGTATAGGTATTTACGCCATATCTTATGGTAAATCCTTCTGGTAACAGGCTTCCTAGCCTGTATCAGGGTATCAATAACCGACTCAGAAAAACTACGTTTTGATAAAATCAAGCGTTCAATTTCCAAGCAGTCAGCTTCAGAGAAGTTAGATTTTGATGTTTGAATGGACCCTGAATCAGAAGGTCCTGTCTTAGAGGTAGAGACCAAGGCGGACAGGATGACATGTCCACTAGATCTGCATACCAAGTCCTGCGTGGCCATGCAGGCGCTATTAGAATCACTGATGCTCTCTCCTGTTTGATTTTGGCAATCAATCGAGGAAGCAGCGGGAAGGGTGGAAACACATAAGCCATCCTGAAGTTCCAAGGTGCTGTCAAAGCATCTATCAGAACCGCTCCCGGATCCCTGGATCTGGATCCGTAGCGAGGAAGTTTGGCGTTCTGGCGAGACGCCATGAGATCTATCTCTGGTTTGCCCCAACGTCGAAGTATTTGGGCAAAGACCTCCGGATGAAGTTCCCACTCCCCCGGATGAAAAGTCTGGCGACTCAAGAAATCCGCCTCCCAGTTCTCCACTCCCGGGATGTGGATTGCTGACAGGTGGCAAGAGTGAGACTCTGCCCAGCAAATTATCTTTGATACTTCCATCATTGCTAGGGAGCTTCTTGTCCCTCCCTGATGGTTGATGTAAGCTACAGTCGTGATGTTGTCCGACTGAAACCTGATGAACCCCCGAGTTTTTAACTGGGGCCAAGCTAGAAGGGCATTGAGAACTGCTCTCAATTCCAGAATGTTTATTGGCAGGAGACTTTCCTCCTGACTCCATTGTCCCTGAGCCTTCAGAGAATTCCAGACAGCGCCCCAACCTAGTAGGCTGGCGTCTGTTGTTACAATTGTCCAGTCCGGCCTGCTGAATGGCATCCCCCTGGACAGATGTGGTCGAGAAAGCCACCATAGAAGAGAGTTTCTGGTCTCTTGATCCAGATTCAGAGTGGGGGACAAATCTGAGTAATCCCCATTCCACTGACTCAGCATGCACAATTGCAGCGGTCTGAGATGTAGGCGTGCAAAGGGTACTATGTCCATTGCTGCTACCATTAAGCCGATCACCTCCATGAATTGAGCTACTGACGGGAGTTGAATGGAATGAAGGACACGGCATGCATTTAGAAGCTTTGTTAATCTGTCTTCTGTCAGATAAATCTTCATTTCTACAGAATCTATAAGAGTCCCCAGGAATGGAACTCTTGTGAGAGGAAAGAGAGAACTCTTCTTTTCGTTCACTTTCCATCCATGCGACCTTAGAAATGCCAGAACTAACTCTGTATGAGACTTGGCAGTTTGAAAGCTTGAAGCTTGTATCAGAATGTCGTCTAGGTACGGAGCTACCGAAATTCCTCGCGGTCTTAGTACCGCCAGAAGGGCACCCAGAACCTTTGTGAAGATTCTTGGAGCCGTAGCCAATCCGAATGGAAGGGCTACAAACTGGTAATGCCTGTTTAAGAAGGCAAACCTTAGATACCGGTAATGATCTTTGTGAATCGGTATGTGAAGGTAAGCATCCTTTAAATCCACTGTGGTCATGTACTGACCCCTTTGGATCATGGGTAAGATAGTCCGAATAGTTTCCATTTTGAACGATGGAACTCTTAGGAATTTGTTTAGGATCTTTAAATCCAAGATTGGCCTGAAAGTTCCCTCTTTTTTGGGAACCACAAACAGGTTTGAGTAAAACCCTTGTCCTTGTTCCGACCGCGGAACCGGATGGATCACTCCCATTAATAATAGATCTTGTACACAGCGTAGAAACGCGTCTTTCTTTATTTGGTTTGTTGACAACCTTGACAGATGAAATCTCCCTCTTGGGGGAGAGAATTTGAAGTCTAGAAGGTATCCCTGAGATATGATCTCTAGCGCCCAGGGATCCTGGACATCTCTTGCCCAAGCCTGGGCGAAGAGAGAGAGTCTGCCCCCCACTAGATCCGGTCCCGGATCGGGGGCCCTCGGTTCATGCTGTCTTAGGGGCAGCAGCAGGCTTCCTGGCCTGCTTGCCCTTATTCCAGGACTGGTTAGGTTTCCAGCCTTGTCTGTAACGAGCAACAGCTCCTTCCTGTTTTGGTGCAGTGGAAGTTGATGCTGTTCCTGATTTGAAGTTCCGAAAGGGACGAAAATTAGACTGTCTAGCCTTAGCTTTGGCTTTGTCTTGAGGTAGAGCGTGGCCCTTACCTCCTGTAATGTCAGCAATAATTTCTTTCAAACCGGGCCCAAATAAAGTTTGCCCCTTGAAAGGTATATTAAGTAATTTGGACTTAGAAGTTACATCAGCCGACCAGGATTTTAGCCACAGCGCCCTACGTGCCTGAATGGCGAATCCTGAATTCTTAGCCGTAAGTTTGGTTAAATGTACTACGGCCTCCGAAATGAATGAATTAGCTAGTTTAAGGACTCTAAGCCTGTCCGTAATGTCGTCCAGCGTAGCTGAACTAAGGTTCTCTTCCAGAGACTCAATCCAAAATGCTGCCGCAGCCGTAATCGGCGCGATGCATGCAAGGGGTTGTAATATAAAACCTTGTTGAACAAACATTTTCTTAAGGTAACCCTCTAATTTTTTATCCATAGGATCTGAAAAAGCACAGCTATCCTCCACCGGGATAGTGGTGCGCTTAGCTAAAGTAGAAACTGCTCCCTCCACCTTAGGGACCGTTTGCCATAAGTCCCGTGTGGTGGCGTCTATTGGAAACATCTTTCTAAATATTGGAGGGGGTGAGAACGGCACACCGGGTCTATCCCACTCCTTAGTAACAATTTCAGTTAATCTCTTAGGTATAGGAAAAACGTCAGTACTCGCCGGTACCGCAAAGTATTTATCCAACCTACACATTTTCTCTGGTATTGCAACAGTGTTACAATCGTTAAGAGCCGCTAAGACCTCCCCTAGTAATACACGGAGGTTTTCCAATTTAAATTTAAAATTTGAAATATCTGAATCCAATCTGCTTGGATCAGAACCGTCACCTACAGAATGAAGCTCTCCGTCCTCATGCTCTGCAAGCTGTGACGCAGTATCAGACATGGCCCTAGAATTATCAGCGCACTCTGTTCTCACCCCAGAGTGATCACGCTTGCCTCTTAGTTCTGGTAATTTAGCCAAAACTTCAGTCATGACAGTAGCCATATCTTGTAATGTTATCTGTAATGGCTGCCCAGATGTACTAGGCGCCATAATATCACGCACCTCCCGGGCGGGAGATGCAGGTACTGACACGTGAGGCGAGTTAGTCGGCATAACTCTCCCCTCGCTGTTTGGTGAAATTTGTTCAATTTGTACAGATTGGCTTTTATTTAAAGTAGCATCAATACAGTTAGTACATAAATTTCTATTGGGCTCCACCTTGGCATTGGAACAAATGACACAGGTATCTTCCTCTGAATCAGACATGTTTAACACACTAGCAAAAAACATGCAACTCGGTTACAATCTTATTTAACAAAAACGTACTATGCCTCAAGAAGCACTAAACGATTAAATGACAGTTGAAATAATGAACTGAAAAACAGTTATAGCATCACTCTTTAAAAACAACACAACTTTTTAGCAAAGGTTTGTTCCCATTAGTAAAGTAACACTAATTAAATTTTAAACATAAAAATTACAGAGCAACGTTTTAAATCACAGTCACTATATAAGTCTCACAGCTCTGCTGAGAGAATCTACCTCCCTTCAAAGAAGTTTGAAGACCCCTGAGTTCTGTTAGAGATGAACCGGATCATGCAGAAAATACAACAGTAACTGACTGGAAATTTTTGATGCGTAGCAAAGAGCGCCAAAAACGGCCCCTCCCCCTCACACACAGCAGTGAGAGAGAAACGAAACTGTCATAATTAAAACAAGCAAACTGCCAAGTGGAAAAATAATGCCCAAATATTTATTCACTCAGTACCTCATTAATGCAAACGATTCTACATTCCAGCAAAAACGTTTAACATAAAAAATACCTATTAAAAGGTTTAATGTACTTTTACAGAGTAATTCCGGTGAAATACCATCCCCAGAATACTAAAGTGTAGAGTATACATACATGTTTATTATAACGGTATGGCAGGATTTTCTCATCAATTCCATTCAGAAAATAAAAACTGCTACATACCTCAATGCAGATTCAACTGCCCGCTGTCCCCTGATCTGAAGTTTTTACCTCCCTCAGATGGCCGAGAAACAGCAATATGATCTTAACTACTCCGGTTAAAATCATAAGAAAAACTCTGGTAGATTCTTCTTCAAACTCTGCCAGAGAGGTAATAACACGCTCCGGTGCTATTGGAAAATAACAAACTTTTGATTGAAGTTCTAAAAACTAAGTATAATCACCATAGTCCTCTCACACCTCCTATCTAGTCTTTGGGTGCAAGAGAATGACTGGAGGTGACGTAGAGGGGAGGAGCTATATAGCAACTCTGCTGGGTGAATCCTCTTGCACTTCCTGTAGGGGAGCAGATAATATCCCAGAAGTAATGATGACCCGTGGACTGATCACACATAACAGAAGAAATAAAGAGACAATCTTTTGAATAATATTGATCAGTTCTATGAGAGGGATATTTTCAGCCTAAGTGCCTAAAACCTTGTTTGTCGATAGTCAAACGTGAACTATTGATAGTAGCAATGGCCAATAAAAAAAAAATAGAGCGGGTAGTGCTGAGGGAAGTTTGGTAGAGGCACAAATAAAGCGTCTGCATGTTGCTATGGAGATGGAGTAATGTTATTGCGGCATTTGAGAATAGTTTATATGTGGCTGTTACATTTAACAGTAACATACCCCTCTTCCGGCGCATTGCGCATGCGGGAGACATAGGAACACGCAGGATCGTGTAGTGGAAGCTTTGGGAGACGTCAGAAGGAGGGGGTCAGGCGGCCATTTCAAAACTGCCAGATTATAACTAGTATTTACTGGCAAAGTTTATTTAGATGCAAATTGGGTTACAGTTGGCTGTACAAATCGTTAATTAACAAATCTAAATCAGTAATAGTTATTATTGGGTTGACTGTCCCTTTAACAAAAACAGCGCAAATATACAATGGCAATTTTTATTTTAAAAAGGAACAGTCTACAATAGAATATGTATTGTTTTAAAAGATAGACATTCCCTTTATTACCCATTCCACAGTTTTGCATAACCAACAGAGTTATGTTAATATTCTTTTAACCTCTGATTACCTTGTAACTAAGCATCTTCTGACAGCCCCCTGATCACATGACTTATCTATTGACATTTTAGCCAATTAGTGCTGTGTTGTGCTAAATCTTAATTAACTCATCGGGCGTGAACAAAATGTTTTCTATATGGCCCACATGAACTAGCAGTCTCTTGTTGTGAAAAGCTAATTTAAAAAAAAGCATGTGATTAAGAGGCTGTCTATAGTGGCTTAGAAACAGGCAGAAATTTAGAGGTTTAAATGTTATAAAGTATATTAATATAACAATGTTGGTCGTGCAAAGCTGGGGAATGGGTAGTAAAGGCATCTATCAATAACAATTTTAGCGTAGACTGTCCCTTTAACTATGTAATTTCTATCTAAATTAAATACAGTTTAGGGTATTTTTTTCTCTCTTTATTTCTTATTGTGGGGCGAGTTCCCCTCCTTTGTTAGAATTTGTGGGGACTCATATTTATAGAATTTGCCCATACATATGTTCTTTCACGGTGGAGGAACAGGTGAATATAATGTGCTGGCGAATGTCACTGGCATTTTAAAAGTTTAGCCGTGCACAGTACAAGCATGCCCTACAGGAAGGCTATATGTATCAAAGAAGATGGTTTCCTGTGTCACAAAGTTGTAACTAAATAAGTGGAGAAGAAAAATAAAAACATACAAAACCCTAAATCCAGATTTCCGAGAAACAAACTTTATTAATATATATTTTTTTAAATTACAATTTTCCCCACCAGTAAGTCAAATTTCATAAGTCATAATACACAGTGGGGCACAAACGCTGCTCATTATTATTGTATCAGAAATAAGAAAACAGTAATGACTTTAAACTAAAATTAAAAAAAACACATAGCTCAGTAGCACAAACAATGATGTCTGCTGCATCTAAACTATGGATTTAATTCCTGTGAGGTTGTAAATTGTGGATACAAAAATAGCTTTGGCTCTCCCCTTAGTACAAGTTACATCTGAAAGAAGATTAGAGTTTCTTGACGGGAAATAAATCACCTGCCGTCAGATTCTGGATTGGTAGTTTACATAAGCGTGAATATTAAGGGTTGACAAATCTCTACCATCCATGCAAGACAGGTTAAATATTGATGGAATGAATATACAAGTAGATTAATAGAAATAAAATAGGCTAAGTATTAGATCTTTCCAATGACACCTGGAAAAATCAAGTTCTAGCTCCTAACTCTTTCCACCTAGCCATTTCAAGGCTCCTAGAAGACATGGCTGCTTTCCTTGTACTCTGTGTGGCTACTAAGTTTTAAAACACAATTTGTTAATACCTACATAAGAGGACAAGGCTTTTATGAGTTTATAGAATTGTGTAAAAAGAACATTAAGTAGAGCTACAATGCTTTGTTGGCATTTTATAAAAAAGTAAAATAAATAATATTTCATCTGGGTTGTGGTGGTGCCACAGTTAAAGGGACATTAACCCCTATAAGACCGGGAAATTGAGAGAAAATCTTGCCCAAGATACCAGAGAATCTTTAGCATTTTTGCTATCCCTCCATTTAAATCAGAAATAGAGTTTGTTTTACTTAGCAAAACCATATTTATTTATTTTTTGTAAACAACCCAAGGTATTGATCGAGGCCCAATTTGGTACATTTCATGCCACTGTTTTGCTGTCAAATGCGATCGTATTAAAAAAAAAAATCCTTAACTTTTTCACAAACTTTGGGTTTCTCACAGAAATTTACACAAAACTACTGCAGTCACAAGACAAAAGGCTGTACAAGCTTATCTTTGATCAGAAACAGCAGACATATATGGCTTTGCCATTGTTTGTCAATTAGAAGGAATCTAATTACAGCTGGGCACCACACTTCTGAAATTCCCAGTAGTAAAGGGCTTAAAGGGACAGTTTACTCGAAAAATGTCTCCCCTTTAATTTGTTACCAATGATCCACTTTACCTGCTAGAGTGTATTCAATTGTTTACAAGTATTTCTATTAACCTTATATTGGCATTTGAATTAGGTTTATTTGGCCTGTGGTTTCCCCACCCATCCTAAAAGTTTTTGGCCAAGCTGTATTAACACAGCCAGTAGAAGAAATTACACTCCCAGTGGGTTATAGAAGAGATAAGGTAATAAAATGCTAATTTTCCATTGTTCTCTCCAAGTATTGGTGATGGTTTATGGACAGATATAAGATAAAGAAGCAGGCATGTGTACACAATGTGATAAAGTAATGAGATCTGATTATACCTACCAGCTCAACCCATTTTATTAGGTTGTGGCTTCAAAACACAAAATCAGCTAATTCATATAAACAAATAAGTCTTAAAAAAGCAAATCTCATACATTTTATACTCTGCAGCCGGTAAAAAAAGTAATTGGAAACACATTAAGGGAAAAACAATTTTATAGTATACTGTCCCTTTAATGAGGTAGCTTTCAAGGTTAATTGTAGCTGTAGTGTAGAGATTACCTTCCCATCTGACACCTCCCAACCCCTGATCCCTACCTCTGGTCACCACCATCTTAGAACTAGCAGATTCTCTTTTTTTGTTTCATCCACCTCACCTCCCTGAACCCCCCCCCATTAGCTCTCTAACCCTCCTCCCTAACACTAGGTGCTGCCATCGTAGGTACTGGCAGCTGTCTTCAAGTACCCGGTTTGTAGGGTTTTAATAACATGTTTTATTATTTACATTAATATTAAAAAAAATCTGTAGTGTAGCAATACCACCCCCAACCGATAGTAGGAACCCCTCCCTCACCACTTTCCATAGTGTAGGGAACCCATCCCTACCGCTCGCACGTCCAATAGACTTACGACAGGGGTTAATACCTCAGAACTCTGTTTAATCTTAAATGATAGAGGGCTATGAGAAAACAATTCATTTAGCTTTCTGGTGCCTTTTGCCCAATTCCTTTCACTAATCACGGGACACATTTGACTTATTCCAGATGAGACAAAGGTCACTTACATTTGTGGCATGCTTCCCACATAGTTCTGATCTTCTACTGCTGAACCCTGGCACTTCAGAACAGGAACCAATTCTGAATTCCTTTTACTAATTTCTAAAGACCCTTACTTTGTTAGAGAATTCAATGTTATTCTTTAAGAAAGGTGGCTCTGTTTCTCTCTCACTTAATAGCTCATCTTTGGGTTAGAGAGGGTTTTGGGCAGGAGTAAAAAAACCTGGACGGCAATCAATGTGAACAATGTTGAAAGTCTAACCTCCCTTCTAAGTTAAATCTTCATAGCATATTTTAGGCCATAAAATCGGTGAGGTACTTCTAGCACATCCCAGGCCATTGATGAATCTGGCATTCTATGAACAGAATAGATGGTTAATGGAAAAATAAACCATTCGAGACTGAACTTTGCATTATGCTTTAAAGTGCCATAAAACAGGTTGAGATATGTGCATATCCTAAAAGGGCTAATTAATTAAAAAATAGTTTGCATAGAAATAAAAAAAAAAAAAAAAAAAAAAAAAAAGTTAAAAAAATAGCTGGAAAGTATTTTAAAATAATTTTCAAAAATAAGCAAAAATACTTAACCCCTTAATGACCAAGGACGTTCCTGGCATGTCCTCAGGGTTTTCAAGGGCTGGAAGCGATCGTGATCGCTTTCATGGTACTGCAGTGATGCCTTGATATTAGGCATCCTGCAATACCCTTTTTAAGCAACCAATGCAGAGAACCACTTTGTGGCCCTCTCTGCATCGGCCAGCGATGGTGCCGATCGTTGGTTGCATGGGAGTCATAGCAGGGAGGCAAGTGGGCAGCCCATCGCAGGTAGAGTTCCTGAACTTCCTGTTAGGGGGTGGATGATGGGTCCGGGAGCGCGTGTGAGGGGCAGGTGCGCGTGAGACCACTACACTATGGAACATCTTTAGTGAAAGGGAAGGAGGGAGAGGGGGTATAAGTATTGGGTAAGGGATCTGAGAGGGGGTAGGGTATTGAGGGGGGCAGCTACACTACAGAAAGAAATGGGGGGTTTATTTATTGAAAAAATAATTTTTTTAGTAAACTGGGGTTTGGCAGACAGCTGCCAGTACCCAAGATGGCGGCAAATAGGTAGAGGGTTAGAGAGTTGTTTGGGGGGTTCAACACTGCAGAATATATATATAAAAAATAAATTATATTTTAAAAAATAAAAAAAATTAAGAAAAAAGCCTTTTATTTTAGTACTGGCAGACTTTCTGCCAGTACTTAAGATGGCGGTAACAATTGTGATGTGGGGGAGGGAAAAGAGCTGTTTGAGAGGGGTCAGAGAGTGGGATGAGTCAGGTGGGAGGCCAATCTCTACACTACAGCTAAAATTAACCCTTCAAGCTACCTAATTAACCCCTTCACTGCTGGGCATAATACAAGTGTGGTGCGCAGCGGCATTTAGCGGCCTTCTAATTACCAGAAAGCAAAACCAAAGCCATATATGTCTGCTATTTCTGAACAAAGGGGATCCCAGAAAAGCATTTACAGCCATTTGTGCCATAATTGCACAAGCTGTTTGTAAATAATTTCAGTGAGAAACCTAAAGTTAGTGAAAAAGTTAACCTATTTTTTTTTTCTTTTATTATTTGATCGCATTTGGCGGTGAAATGGTGGCATGAAATATACCAAAATGGGCCTAGATCAATACTTTAAGTTGTCTACTAAAATATACATACATGAAGGGTTATTCAGGGTTTTCTGACAAGAGTTCAGTGTTCCAATGTAACGGACTAATTTTGAAAAAAAAAAAAATGGTTTGGAAATAGCAAAGTGCTACTTATACTTATTGCCCTATAACTTGCAAAAAAAGCAAACATGTAAACATTGGGTATTTCTAAACTCAGCCCAAATGGTTTTAATTATGTAGCGTGGGTGTTGTAAATGTGGTTGTAAATGTATAACAGATTTTGGGGGTCAAAGTTAGAAAAAGTGTGGGGTTTTTTTCAATTTTTTCATCATATTTTAAAATTTGTTTTATAGTAAATTATAAGAAAATAATGGTATCTTTAGAAAGTCCATTTAATGGCGAGAAAAACGGTATATAATGTGTGGGTACAGTAAATAAGAGGAAAATTACAGCTGAACAAAAACACTGCAGAAATTTAAAAAAAGTCCTGGTCCTTAACGGTAAGAAAATTAAAAAATTGTCTGGTCGCTAAAGGGTTAAAAAGCCATGCTGTCTGGAGCAGTCCACTCCACCCTCCTTATCAGTGTTTAGACACAGGCATTTTATTTAAACTGAGTTCACATCTTCTAGACATGCTCCAGCACATAATCCCTGTTCACTTTTGCATTCTGCCAAAGCAACAATAGATATAGCGATAGAAGGACATGTTATGGGGGGGTTAGACCTTTACAATTTGGAAACTTAAAAGAAAGGGTTAATGGCGAGACACTGCAGCATAAATTTGCAGGTAAAGTAATTAAAAGTACATTGTATTATATTTTGTCTCCGTCCCAACTTGTTTTATGGCCCTCTTAATTTATGTTTTTTGCCCTTTATTACTATCATTTGACTTTGAAAACCCACAAATAGGCTATATAAATGAATCATCTACAAAACATTTATGCAAAGAAAAATCTAGTATGCAATGTCCCTTTAAGTTGTCAACTAACTCTTCTGGTAGATTCCTTTGGATTGCACACCATACCCGAACAGACTTTGTTTTATTTGTATTCTTTACTGGTTTCTTCCTTTTGATAAATATAGTACAAATAAAACCCACATCACTTTGAGTGTGTTGCTGCACATTTTACTTTTATATTTAAATGCTCATGTAATAAGTCTGTATACTGCTAGCTGTAAACAAGCAAAACTTTTTTAGAATTGTTGGAATTACTAACAACTCACAAAGCCCAAAAGTCTTGAAGACATAATTTGATGAGCTATGAACTATATTTCAGTAGGAAAAACAGCTATGGGGCAAGTCATTAGCAGCGTCCAAACATAATTATTATAAGCTCTTTATCGTTCTTCTTTTCACTCAGTCATAATAGGAGAAAAGAAGTAATGCAAAATGCATTTATATCAAAGCCATAAGAAAGGTTTGTCTCTACTAGCCTTTATATCTGCCAAAATAAGCAATCCCTTACCATGAAGGCAGGTGACATCAAAAGCTTCAGTATCGTTCCCACAGTAAAGAATGTATTTTTATTTCAAAACCAGTTTCTTTCCTTTAAAAAGGGACACTATATTCAAAACACTTCTATTGAGTATACAAGAGGAGCAGTTATCCACGTTAATAAATACATTTAAAAAAAAATAAAAAAATACTTTGGTACCTATTACTCATTGGCTGACAGGGACGAAAAAAAAGTTTGTTTATTTAGAACACATTCATTTTTTCAAAACAAAAGTGCCACTGTACATTTTGAAATTCTCACTTTTAGATAGATTGAAAAGTTGTTTGAAAACAGTGTACAGTTATCTTTCAGGCAGAACTAGCTACAATACCACCAAAAAGTCCTCCGTTCACAGCTAAAATTGCTCTTTAGTGCTGTGTTTTGTGGGGGGGTTTTAAAAGAAAAAAAAAAAGAAAAAAAGTGTCAAAGGGTTGTTCTCAATTCACAAACTTGCTCAATCACACAAATCACATGTAATGCACTCTCTCACTGGATAAAGCAAATTAGTTAGAGCATGTAATTTAACCTTTAAGCGCCGTTATGACGTTCTATTCCGTTCTAAAACATGCTGGGCTTTAGCGCCGTTATGACGTTCTATTCCGTTCTGAAACGTGCTGGACTTTAGCGCCGTTAGGACGTAATAGAACGTCCTAATCGTTTGGCTGTCCTGAAGCCAATGGCATTTCCAGGATGCGATTGCGGTCTGGACGGTGTGCCTAGCGTCATAGGGACCCCCCCGACCCGATCCCATCATCGAAATTATATTAAAGAAGATCTTCCAGTTATATAGATTAGCCAAAATGTTAATTACTATTCAGTCTTCTGTTTGGTAAACAAATTTAGGAGAAAAGTAAGTCTCCCCAATATAAAATCTAAAGGTAGCAGCAATTATTGATCTGAGGTAGTTGTTAATTTGAAGGGGTTCAATACCCTTTTAGCGAAAACGAATAAAAGGTATCCAATGACTTCATGCTATTTAACCCCTTCATGCCCACACTCTCCACTGTCAAAGCATCCTTATCTAAATCGTACTGTTCGTGATAAATTTTATTGTTGTTTTTTTTTTTTTCTTTAAACAGTTTTCTTCAATTCCAATCCTCAAGGAGCTGTAACACACCTGATTTAAAGGATTTCCCTACCTAACACAAGTGAAACAGTCAATGATTTAACTACTGAACAGACTAAGAAGAAAAATACTTCAAATCTGCCTGTAGGGCCCCTTGAGGACTACGTTGAGAAACATGGCCCTAAAGCAAGGCAATATTTTACGTTCTCTTCATCACCAAGCAAATATTTTGCCACAAGCACCTCAAAAAAGGTGTTCATAAAAAGCACAAAAACGTTTAGTAAAAGTATGATTTTAACAATCGTGTTTATACGGCTATATCAATGCAGTCGGCCTGTTGTGACTCTGTTTTTATAATCAATTTGATATAATTAAATAGAAATGTAGGAAGAGGAACAATAAAGAATTTAATAATTATTTTGTGTGGGGTCCCGCCCTCTAGCACTGCTGCTGTTAGCACGGACTGCCTAAGCGATAAATCAGAAGCTGCAAACGGACCGTTTAATAAATAAATCAGAAGCTGCAAACGGACTGCCTAAGAGATAAATCAGAAGCTGCAAACGGACTGAATAATAAATAAATCAGAAGCTGAAAACGAACTGCCTAAAAGATAAATCAGAAGCTGCAAACGAACTGCCTAAAAGATAAATCAGAAGCTGCAAACGGACTGCCTAAAAGATAAATCAGAAGCTGCAAACGGACTGCCTAAAAGATAAATCAGAAGCTGCAAACGGACTGCCTAAAAGATAAATCAGAAGCTGCAAACGGACTGCCTAAAAGATAAATCAGAAGCTGCAAACGGACTGCCTAAAAGATAAATCAGAAGCTGCAAACGGACTGCCTAAAAGATAAATCAGAAGCTGCAAACGGACTGCCTAAAAGATAAATCAGAAGCTGCAAACGGACTGCCTAAAAGATAAATCAGAAGCTGCAAACGGACTGCCTAAAAGATAAATCAGAAGCTGCAAACGGACTGCCTAAAAGATAAATCAGAAGCTGCAAACGGACTGCCTAAAAGATAAATCAGAAGCTGCAAACGGACTGCCTAAAAGATAAATCAGAAGCTGCAAATGGACTGTGTAATAAAAAAAATCAGAAGCTGCAAACGACTGCCTAAGAGATAAATCAGAAGCTGCAGAGACACAGGCAGATGAAAATTACAATTCTCACTGCGTCGAGAAATTAACCCTTTAAGCTTTGCACACAGATTTAGAGAGCCCAAATTTGGGGTTTCATTTCTCTTTAAAGGGACATTCAACACTTAGTGTAACAGGTTTTAATATTGTAAATTAAGAAACGGAGGTCCGCCTACACTATACCCCTCCTCCCTTGCCGCCTTGCTTCTGTCCTAATCAGCGGCGCTAACTACTCTAATACCCGGTCAATATGGATGCCGAACTCCCCCCACTATTACGTAGCTGTCTTCTTAAACTGATAAGCAAATCAGAATCCAGTCCTCGGACTGAAATTGCACGCACGTGCAATTTCAGTCCGAGGACTGGATTCTGATTTGCTTATCAGTTTAAGAAGAAGGCAGCTACGTAATAGTGGGGGGAGTTCGGCATCCATATTGACCGGGTATTAGAGTAGTTAGCGCCGCTGATTAGGACAGAAGCAAGGGAGGAGGGGTATAGTGTAGGCGGACCTCCGTTTCTTAATTTACAATATTAATACCTGTTACACTAAGTGTTGAATGTCCCTTTAAGGCAATTTTAAGTGTTCACTTTGCTTTTGTTTATTTTGTTTGGCTTCACTGGTTTCATTATCATTAGGGTCAAAAATTGCATCTATTATGTGCAAGGTTCACCCGGTAGAGTTAGGAATGTCTAACTCCCTAATCTAGGGCTCAACAAATTTGTTCAATATATGGAAGGCAGGCTGGCGGAGGCAGTGTTATGCTAGGAAACCTTGGGTCCTGGCATTCATGTGGATGTTACTTTGACACATACCACCTACTTAGAGATTGTTGCTGACCACACACACCCTTTCATGGCAATGGTGTTCCCTGATGGCAATGGCCTCATTCAGCAGGATAGTGCACCCTTACACAATGAAATAAAATTGTTCAGGAATGGTTTGAAGAAGAACATGCCAAAGAGTTGCCTTGGCCTCCAAATTACCTAGATCTCAATTTGATTGCGCTATAACAACAAATCTGATCCATGAAGGCCCCACCTCGCAACTTGAAGGACTTAAAAGATCTGCTGCGAATGGCTTGGTGCTAGATACCACAGGACACATTTAGAGGTATTGTGTAGTTTATGCCTTGATGCATGATAGCTGTCTTGACAGCACGAGGGGGACCTACACTATATTAGGCAGGTAGTTTTAATGTTGTGGCTGATCAGTGTATATAGGATTTTGGATTTGCTTTAACTCAGTGTTCTAATTATGTCCTAAGGAGTCTCAAAATCAGCAAAATATCTAAGAAAATAAGCAAAACAATACATTTTTTGTTACAAAAACAATCCCAGATAAGTTGTATAAAAATGGATCATCTACAAAACATTTATGCAAAGAAAAACCTAGTGTACAATGTCCCTTTAAAAAGGGACAGTCTACAATAGAATTTTTATTGTTTTAAAAGATAGATAATCCCTTTATTACCCATTCCCCAGTTTTGCATAACTAACAGTTATATTAATATACATTTTACCTTGTATCTAAGCATCGGACAGCCCCCTGATCACATGACTTTTCATTATTGTCTATTGACTTGCATTTAGTACTGTGTTGTGCTAACTCTTAAATAACTCCTCGGTCGTGAACAAAATGTTATCTATATAATAATAATAATTGGATACTTGTATAGCGCACAACCTCGAACTTAATCGACTTGCAGCACTGATAACAGGTATTATTACCCAACTTGATGGTACTCATTTTACCAACCTCTGAAGGATGAAAGGCTGAGTGGACCTTGTCGGGATCTAACCTGCAACCCTTGGGTTGCCACAGATCTCTGTAACAGTGCATTAGCACGATGAGCTATACGGCCCACATGAACTAGCAGTCTCCTGTTGTGAAGAGCTAAAGAGGATGTCTATAGTGGCTTAAAAACAGCCATAAATTTGGAGGTTTTAATGTTATTAAAAGGGATAGTCTAGTCAAAATTAAACTTTCATTATTCAGATAGAGCATGCAATTTAAGCAACTTTCTAATGTACTCCTATTATCAAAATTTCTTCATTCTCTTGGAATCTTTATTTGAAAAAGAAAGAATGTAAGCTTAGAAGCCTGCCCATTTTTGGTTCAGCATCAGGGTAGCGCTTGCTGATTGGTTGGCTACATTTAGACACCAATCAGCAAGTGCTACCCAGGTGCTGAACCAAAAATGGGCTAGCTCCTAAGCTTGCATTTAAATAAAGATACCAAGAGAACGAATAAAAATTGATAATAGGAGTAAATTTAAAAGTTGCTGCTCTATCTGAATTAGGAAACTATTTTTTTTTTTATTAAGACTATCCCTTTAAGTATGTTAATATATCAATGTGTTGTGCAAAGCTGGGGAATGGTTAGTAAAAGGCATTATCTATATTTTTAAACAATAACAATTTTAGTGTAGACTGTCTCTTTAAACATTCTTTGAAATTTCACAGAAAAAAAAAAATACTGGTAATTTGAAAGTCGAGTGCTATTGAATTATCCTTTTATTGCTCTTTTTGGACTATATATTCCAACTCTACTTAACGATCCTTTACACTTTCATGGTTCAGATTGACACTTTTCAATTTAATTATATTCTCAAATTTTCTGTAATAGTTTTCAGTGGCCAAACTCTAGCTACCACTTACCTAATTTTGAGTAGCAATTCAGACTTGTTAATAGCATTGAGAAGACTTGCTGTTGTAATTTTGCAAACAGAACCTTTATTGCTTTGCAGTTTATCTGATGACCCCAGCTGAGGCTAGTTCAGGACAGATACATGGCAGGGTGACAGTGTACTGTCATTTGTCCTCCCCTTTATTGTATTTTCATTTATCCATTTTATCTGTTGGACAGTATTAAAAGGTTTTAAAATGGCTATTTTTTTCTTAAATTTGTAGTTTGTAATAAATTGCCTGTTCTATCCCTTCCTATACTGAACATTTCTGTACTTAAAAGGGACACTCAAGTCAAAATTAAACTTCATATAGAGCAGCAATTTTAAACAACTTTCCAATTTACTTCCATTAACAAAATGTGCACAGTCTTTTTTTATTTACACATTTTGAGTCACCAGCTCCTACTCATCATGTACAAGAATTCAAAGAATATACGTATATGCATTTGTGATTGGCTGATGGCTGTCACACGATACCAGGGGGAGTGGAAATAGACATAACTGAAAAAAATGAAATCTACTACTATTGTTATTGTCTTTTTATCATGCATTTCTTGGTTATGCAAATAGACTATTTACTGGTCTTGTTTTTTTTTTCCCCAAGTATAACCTGGATATAAAAAAAAACCAAAAAAAATAGTAAAGTCTAAATATAACCTGTATAATAAAAAAAAAAAAAAAAAAAAAAAAAAACAGTAAAAATTTTTTATTATTATTATTTAAATGACTTTGATAGATATTGCAATTTTAAGCAACTTTCCAATTTACTCCCATTATCAATTCTTCGTTCTCTTGCCATCTTTTAAAAAGCAGGAATGTAAAGGTTAGGAACCATGGATAGCGCTTGCTTATTGGTAGCTGACATTTAGCCACCAATAAGCAAGTATAACCCAGGTTCTCAACCAAAAATGATCCCGCTCCTATGCTTTACATTCCTGCTTTTTAAATAAATAAAGATAGCAAGCGAACTAAGAAAAATTGATAATAGGAGTAAATTAGAAAGTTGCATGTTTTATCTGAATCATTAAAGATAAAATGTGGGTTTAGTCTCTATATCTATCTAGCAAATAAGAAGAAAAGCACTCACTGGACTTCTGGACATTAACTTGAAAATTTTCACGTTGATGTCCAGAAGTCCAGTGAGTGCTTTTCTTCTTATTTGCTAGATAGATAAAAATTACCTAACTTTTAACAAGTATATAGCGGTCACCTCAATTTTAAATAGACATCAACTACAGGCCCAACTTAGTGATATTCGATTTATCGAACACAAAAAAAAAAAAAAAAAAAAAAGCTGGACTTGACTGTAGCAGTGTTGGAACGTGTAGTCAGAAGCTTATACAGGTACTGCAAATGGTTAATTAAAAGGAGCAGCATGTCAGCAACATCATCCAGATCAGGAGTAAAAGTAGATAAGTGCTATGGAGAAGACTGTGTGTTTAATGCACAGGTTTATTATATGGTAAGAGTCACTCATTACTGTGTACACCAATTTTCATGTAACTTCATGTAATAGAGACTACTATAAAGAAGAATATGCACAGATACTGAAAGAAAAAGCCAGTATAAAATATTTTAAAAACTTATTTAAAAGCTCCCAGTTCAGCACAGTTGATGAGATTAGGCTGGGACACCCAGTAAAAGCGAATGGGAAAGCAGGAAGAGCAGAGACACTCCCCCCCCCCCCTCCTCCACCCTTCCCTGTATATGAAAAGATTACAGGAACAGGGGCCAACAGGAGCCTGTAAATGCATGTGTGCATCTGATACTTTGGAGCTTGGTTATGAGTCGGAAAATCAACACGTTATTAAAAATAAAACTATACATTGTTACAAAGACTCCCAGATGGGCTATATAAATGGATCATCTACAACACATTTATGCAAAGAAAAATCTAATTTACAATGTCCCTTTAATTATATGCTCTGGCCCACTAGAGTGTCTCTTTAAAACTTTGAGATAGCTCAGGTGATTAAAGGGACTTTAATGATTCAGATAGAGCGGGCAATTTTAAGAGACTTTTCAATTTACTTATTTTATTAAATTTAATAAAAAATAAAATTAAAAAAAAAACACAACAACAGACTAGTAAATACCGTAGAATTGCATAATCAACAAGTGCACAGTAAAAAAAAAGACAATGCAATAGCACTTCTAGTCTGAACTAGAAATGACTAGTAGATTTTTTTTCTGACAAATTTCAAAGTTATGTCTATTTCTACTCCCCCTGTATTATGTGACAGCCATCAGTCAATCACAAATGCATATATGTATATTCTGTCAATTATTGCACATGCTCAGTAGAGCTTGTAATTCAAAGTTTAAATATAAAAAGACAGTGCATATTTTGTTAATGGAAGTAAATTGGAAAGTTGTTTAAAATTGTACACTTTCTGAATCATGAAAGTTTAATTTTGACTTGGGTCCCTTTAATTCTTTTGATAACGTTTGTTACAAAAAATATCTAGGTAGGCTCAAAGGCAGTGTGGAACTAGCTAGTGACAGGTGGCTACAAACATATGCCTCGTCATTGGCTTACCAGATGTGTTTACCTAGGTCCCAGAACGCAAAAGTGCAATAAGGAAATGCTTTACCACAGAGCATATGTTTTGCACTTTTACATCCCTTTAAACCTTTAGGAAAGCATTTTGCATAGCATTTTGACAGAAGATAAAAACCATAGGCTCAACAAGTTTGCCCGTCTTTCCTATAAATTACAGTTTGTAGGATAGCCTTATGCTTATCCCAGGCATTACAGTCTTTAACTGTTGTATCCGACTATGATACATTGCTGTATTACCTCTATATTGCATAAACTAATGAATCACAATGCCCTACCTATACTGTAGTCGTACAATAGTTTCACAACAGGCTTATGAAACCTCATTTAAAAATGCCCAATGAAGAAGAAAATGGCAATGAGTAAAAAGGAACGAGGAGTAAAACTGAATGAGGAAATGGAAAGAAAAATGTTAGTGTGGGAATGGATGACAAGATGATAAAGACAAATGTTACCATGAAATGTCACTTTACATCACAGATTTAAATAACTACTGAAGAACTGACCAACTGTTCCAATGTATTCAAGTTGAAGGAAGGCAAAACAAAAAACTGGTGCAGTGTGTTTTATGGAAATACATCCAATATCCCAGTAATAATGGTCCATATCTCTTTATAAAAAAGGTAGCCACGTAGTTACTAGTATCAAAGTGGTTAAAAGTCTAGTATTTTAAAACATGTTTAGAGAAATTAAAAACCCTTAAAGCTTCCTTAACACTCACTATACAGATACAAAAATATTTAATAACATAGTTACGTTACATTACATATGAAGTGAACGATACTAGAATTGCACACTGTGAGGCACATTAATTTGGTACGACAAGGCAAAGTTGATAATATTATGACAGTATGAAATGGTGAACAAATCTAAGCAGCCTGACAGAATCCATAAGGAGATTTTCTTTTTGAATGAGTATAGTAGCCATAAACGCCACAAGACAGATTTTTTTTATTTTTTGGATTGCTAAATACAGTGACTGCTAGACTTTTCTCTAATGTAGACATATTGTAGCTATACACACTGGTAGTTGGATTTAGTGGGTTCATAATTGATTGCGGTTCCTCTTCGAAACTCTAAATAATACAATTATGTACAGTCTAACGACAGAAGAGAATCTGAAGCGTCTCAAAATGTATTTGCATTCCATTGTTAAACATATCTAGAATGCCTATGTAGAAATATTTTGTCAGTCCCGATTTGTAGTGTCATAAAAGGCGTCTACACAGAGAATGCAAACGATCAACAATGTTGGGTTTATTTTTAATTTGTAATCCCTGTGCAACACCAGTTGACAAGGTGAAACACACAATGATTAGAAAATAAATTATACAGGATAGACATATATACACACATTTAAATTAAAACACTGCATTGTATTGTAGGCAAGTTAGAATGGGGCCTGTCTGATTTGGTCCAGTTGCAATGATCAAGTCGTGGAATGAACAAAGAGCTCCACTGTGTGCATGAAGGTGGCAGAAGAATTAAAAACCTGGGCTATGTACTTCTGCTCCATCTTCAGAAGTTGATGGTAATAGCTTTGGCAATACATTTTTTGAGATGCCAAATCAAGGCATTTAAATCATATGAATGTTAAAGCATTATTATCTTAACTCATTGCATGCTTTTAGGTATGCAGTACAAACAGGGCCTCCCCACAGGTCACCCTGGAAAGAATGTAAACTAGGAATGTTGCCCAACCTGGGACAAACTGCCTATTATTACCTCTGGAATAGTGCTGTGTCAATTGGTTTCCTTCTTAAAATAATACAACTTGGACAACATCTTTGTCCAAATATCAACATGTTTGGCAATCAATTTGTAAAAAAACAAACAAACAGGGAAAAAAAACACGCATACATAATAGATACATTAGATTGTGTACTTTCTGGTTTTAGAAAATAAGGAATTTTAGATAAAGCTACAACCAAAAGCACACACTTAAATTGCATACTATATTTTGCTTAGAGACACGCAAGTAACAATGCTGTATCCAATCACATTTTGTACAACCACAACGAATCACCATCAGTATTTTGCAAAGTGAAGCACCTTGCCACTATGTTCTGTTACTCTGGATACACAATACAATTTCTGCTCATTCTTGTTTCACAACTTGCTATACATGAAACCACTGCAGTTTTATCCATGTTTTGCAGTTACAGCTTTCAAAGTGTTACTACAAGTATCAAAAAAACATAAAATCTAGAATTTGGAAAAACCTATGAGCAAAGCTCCTTTATTTTTGATGCACCAACAAAAGGTTATCAATGCACCATCAAAGGGCAAAATTTACCTAATAACACAAAGATAACCTTCATTAAAAAGATGGATAAGTGTTAAATGCAAATATATAACTTAATTATCAACTCCTTTTTGGTATTTCAATGTATAACTTCAAATGAAATATAATCACCCTGCATTTTTACATATTTTAGGAGGTAAAGGAAAATAGCATCTTTTTGCAACCATGACCTGCAACAGACAACCACAAAAAAGCAGCAGTCTAAAGCAGTTTCTCTGCATCTTATTTGCTTACCTTGAGTCAGTTGAGTTGTTTCAAGACTACTGCTTTAGACTTTGAGAACTGTTCCACTTCCTTTTTTTCTCTTTTAAATCCAATTTATAATTTTCACTTTCATTTTTTGACACCAAGACTTTATTCTCTCCACATTCTTGCTTTTATTTTGTAACAGAATAGACCAGACACATTTCCAGAGGATTGATAAAGAACAAAAAAAAATGAAAGGTGGAAAAATCCAAACAAAAAGAAAATAACTGAAGTTTTTCCCTCTTGTCCAATGCGTTCCAATTGTAGAAAGAGCAATAAAAATGTGATTAAAAAATATGTAGATGTGCAAAAAATAAAGTTAATTAAAAAGGGGTTAAAATATTGGGGGAGGGGATCCAAAGTCTAGGGGGTGTACAAAAAAGGCAGAAGGTTGAGATCTTTAAAGGGAGGTAATGTGGATGTATGTCCCCCTGCAGTGGGTCTCAGACTGCAAGTACACACCCCTAGCCCCTCCTGGACTCCCAGTGTGTCACAAAGGGTCAGCAAGGTGCCATTAGGAGTTATATTGTCGCACTATGGAGCCGCACCCTACATACAACACATACACACAGAACGACCAAGCAGCACCGACTCGCTTTCTCCTCCCCTAGTACTGCTGCCAGCCGCACACACGCATTCCCCTCCCCCTCTGACTGTCTCTGGTTTCTTTACCTCCTCCTCCTCTCTGAAGGCTGTCTCTAGCACTCTCACTTCCTGAGGCGTCTAGTTCCCCTGTTACAGGCCTAGGAACGTAATGTCTTACCCTTCACTCATGTAGTTCCTTATTTGCATAGTTTTACGCACAGTTTGTTTATAGCTCGCGTGTATATTGCAAGCGGTGTACAGTTATAAATGTCTGTGAACACCGTGACTGTAACGCAATCGCACTACGTTCTCGCTATGTAAAGGGTTAAAGCCATTTGGTTTCCCACGTCAGTCAAATGGTGGTGTTTATCGTCAGCAAGTTCTATGCCCCATTTGTTTTGTGTCAGAAGGTCCTGTATAGGGTGGGAAATCGGAGTACACGGCCTGAGGGGGCAACAATTGTGTAAAACAGAAGTCACATAGTTAAGCTGACCATGACCCCATGTCACCCTTTAGTTTATATGAAATATGACTAGAAAGTGTGTAAATAATTGGATAGAAAACAGGATTACACTACAACCTATGTATAGAAAGTAATTGACAGATAAAAGAAAACGGGGTAGAACACCCAAGTTTAAAAGGTTTATGCAGAGCGTTGTAAACGGCGTATGCCATTAACAGGGAGGTCGCTGGAACAAGGGCTGATACTCCGATTTAAAGATTATTCTGTGAATTAAATAAAGGAGGCGAAGAACGGCGAGAAAGCGTTTCAGTTATTTAAAAAACGGATACAAATAGAAAAGGAGGCTTTCCGTGCAATGTGCTAGCTCAATTACCGTTTTTACCAGCCTAAGCCTTACAATACAACTCAAGTTTATACAGTATATGTGCATATGTAACATCATTTGTTTACAAGCAAACTTATGTTGTAGTGATTTTATGCATGCGCATCACACAGTTTACAATGTGGTTTTTTTTAACGTTACACATTTAATTTTCAACATGAGGGAGGAAATAGTTCTGTATCAATTGATATTTCAGCTACAATATATATTAATACATTCACATATCATAGCGAATCTCTCCCAAGTGAAAAATGGCGGACAACACTTTCATCTTTATCAGAACAGGACGTGGTGCAGCGATGCCGCTTTAGTGTCGAGTGACAGCCAATCACAAACGAGAGCATCAAATCCGAATACATAGGCATCCAATCATTGACCCAGGACGGCTATGGCGAGGGAAGGTTATCTGTACTTTGTTTACACTTAGCTAGAAAGAAGACTCCAGTTGCATATATAATGCTTTAACTATTAATAAACAAACAATTAAACACGTTTCCAAAGTTCCATTGTGCAAGATGCATTCTTTTTTAATGCAATAAACAATAATTGTGATTTTGTTTAAAGGGACAGTCAACACTAAAATTTATATTGTTTAAAAAGATAATGCCTTTACTATCCATTTTCCAGCTTTGCACAACCAACATTGTTATATTAATATACTTTATAACATTCAAACCTCTAAATTTCTGCCTTTTTCTAAGCTACTATAGACAGCCTCTTAAAGTGAATGTCAAGTTTGATGAATCAGTGCCCGGTTTTTAAAAATCCTATTAAAAACAGGGGCACTTTCATTTATCAAACTTTACATTTCAATCCTTTTGTTAAAATACTTACCTTTTAATCTTGAAAGCCGCTCCAGCGATTCCCCCTCCTGCCGCTTGTCACTTCATACGTTCGCAATGACGAATACGGCATCCTCCAATCACGGCTTCCCCCCCCCCCAGGGGAATCATTGCCTGATGCAACGTTATTGGAGGAAGCCGGATTCGTCATTTTTGACATGAAGATGCTTGTGTCGGGCGGGGGAAGCCCTGGAGTGGCTTTCAAGATTAAAAGGTATTTTAACAAAACAAGTGAAATGTAAAGTTTGATGAATGAAAGTGCCCCTGTTTTTAATAGGGTTTTTAAAAACCGGGCACTGATTCATCATACTTGACATTCACTTTAATCACATGCTTTTTATTTGCTTTTCACAACAGGAGACTGCTAGTTCATGTGGGGCATATAGATAACATTGTGCTCACGTCCGTGGGTTCTGCATAACACAGATAAAAAGCAAGTTAAAAGATAATAAATAAAAAGTCATGTGATCAGGGGGCTGTCAAAAGAGGCTTAGATACAAGGTAAATGTATGTATATCAATCACAATAATCTTAACCTAAATTTCACTTGAGAGGTTCATGAAACCACTATCAATTTCCTTACAGGGAACAGAAGAAGGTACAATTGAGAGTAGCATATACAGGAAGCCTATATCAGGCAACTCGGTACTGCATGCAAAAAGTTGTCACCCTAAAAATGTTACATATTCAATAGCAAAGGGTCAATTGATCAGAGCCAAGAGAAACTGTTCTACTCATGAAACATTTATTAAACATCAGAAGGATTTACTTGATCGTCTAGACAATAGGGGATACCCTAAGAAAGTGGTTAATAGGGCAGTTCGTGAAGTTCAAAAAATTTATCGCAATATAATGTTGAAAAGAAAAAGACAAAAAACTAATTAAAAAGCCTGGTCAAGTTACATTTGTAACTGATTTTAGCTCTGACTACCAGTCTGTATGTGATATCATCAAGAAACACTTTAAACTTCTTGTGGCAAATGATAAGCTCATAAACTGTGTATCCGAAGGCATTAGATGCTCTTACCGTCAAAATAAAACATTGGGTAACTATTTGTCACCCACAGTCCTGAGCAATCCTCGTGCCACAACGAGTTCCTGGTTGACATCTAAGGGTATGTTTAGATGTGGGAACAATAGGTGCAAAGCCTGTGATTACATTGTCATATTTGATACATTTACATCTACAGTTACACATCAATCATTTGATATTAATTATTGTCTAAATTGTACATCATATTATGTCATTTATTTTATAACTTGCATTTTGTGCATCATTCAATATGTTGGACTCACGACTAGGGACATCAGATCCCGCATCAGAGAACACTTGTCCACTATTAATATGGGCAAGTCTTCCTCACCAATAGTACAAAATCTTTGTACTAAACATAACAAAGATGCTTCATCATTCAGATGGTTAGCTATAGACTACATACCTTATCCTAAAAGAGGAGGGGACAGACAGAGGCTCTCAGAGAAGCGTGAGATGCTATGGATATTTAAATTGTCCACTAAGGTGCCATTGTGCCTCAATGCTGAATATGACTTAATTAATTATTGGGAGTGAAAAGCTTACCCACTATTCAGCTGACAATATCCGCCTATGCGCTGCTATTTGAGCATAGTTTGTTATGGTATCCATGTATACTCTATATTTGCAGGAGTTTTTACAGTATTATGTGTATTCATTATGCAGCCACTCATGCACACACCATATCATAGTAGTGTGTTTTTTTCACACCATATGTGCATTAAAATTTAATGTATGTGGCACATTTTATTACCTTATATTTCACAATTTATTTGTAGCTCTTGTAGTTGCACTTTTGCTAAAGTTATGGCTTCATTTGGCCATTTATCAATACCCTACAATAATATGTATTTCATGTGCCTCATTTATTTCTATTTATCAATTGTGTTGTATATATATATATATATATATATATATATATATATATATATATATATATATATATATATATATATATGTATATATTCATCAAATATCTTTTCTCCTCATACTTATTTATATTCATTTCCATCATATTTAACATCATATGTGGATTTTAATGTATATTCCATATTTATTATTCTGTTTTTCTATGATATTCATTGAAGTATCCTATAGTGTGTTCTATTTTGCAAATGAAGCCTTGTTAATGAATTATTTATTTACCATTATTATTAATGATACTATCAACTCTTTTTGTATTGTATGTACATATGTAATTATACTTTAGCAGAGGGCATTGAATTGTGTTAACATGTAAATACGGTACAGGTACACTTAGATATGTCATTTAAAGGTGTGTTTAGAATGAAACTTTTTATCCAATAGGGGTTAAGTACACCCTTCTTAAATTCACATATGAACCTAAAATCCTTAGCAGTAGTGAGTACGGCGCTTAGCCGAAACGCGTATACTGTTTCCTTTCTGTGTATCCACGTTCCTCCATGGATTTTTATCATTTGACTGAATTAATGCTATGTTTTATGCAAGCAGCTGCTTCTATTTCCTCTTTGGTTTATGTTAGATACCAGGTAATCACAGAGGTTAAAAGTATATTAATAAAATCGTGTTGGTTATGCAAAACTGGGGAATGGATAATAAAGGGATTATCTATCTTTTAAAACAATAAAAACATTTTAGTTGACTGTCCCTTTAAGTTTTAGTACACAAACATTTTTTTAAAAAATGCTTATGTTATATTTTTTTTTAGTATAAACACAATCCAGAAACATTTTTTGTCACACATTTCAAAAGTATCCAGTCTTTGCTAAAGTTTCAAAATACATTTGCTAAACTGCAACAGTGGCAAAAACGTAGAAGTTTCTTTTTGTAGCATCCCTAAACCAGAAAACAGGGCCCAATGAACTAAAAAAAAAGCTACACATACCACTACATTTAGTATAATTTATGCCACCATCAAGACTTTCAACCTGATGTCTTTCGTCATCTTAAAATATGGCTTTACAAATTTAGGGGCAAGTAAGAAAAAAGAGTGGGCCAAATTCAGGCCACAACATAAGATCCTTTCCTATTTCTCCCAAAAGGGTTTAAAAATGAACAGTCAAAACCCTATTTGAGCACAGTTTCTCCAACATGTCCAACATACCTTCTTTTTGCACTTTTATATCCATTTAACATAAAGCTTATTGGCTACCTGGTAGTCCTGTACATCTTTTGTGATTTTCATCTTTTTTTTCCCCTCATGAATTCTTGAAAGAAACCTGTTTTGTTTTTAAACACAAAATTGATATTAGATGTTTAAAAAATATATCTAACAATACAATGCACCTTAAAGGGATAGTAAACAGCGCTGTGGAATCTGTTGGCGCTCTACAAATACCTGATAATAATAATAATAATTGTAAACACCAACAATGTTATTGTTTAAAAAGATAGATAATCTCTTTATTTACCATTCCCCATTTTTGCATAACCAACACTGTTATAGAAATATACTTTTTACCTCTGTAATTACCTTGTATCTAAGCTTTTGCAGACTGCCCTTTATCTCAGATCTTTTGACAGACTTGCATTTCAGTCAATTAGTGCTGACTCTTAAATAACTTCACCTGCATGAGCACAATGTTATTTATATGAAACACATGAACTAACGCTGTAAAAAACTGTCAAATGCATTAAGATAAAGAGGTGGCCTTCAAGAGCGTAGAAATAAGCATATGAGCCTACACAGGTTTAGCTTTCAACAAAGAATACCAAGAGAACAAAGCAAATTTTATGATAAAAGTAAATTAGAAAGTTGTTTAAAATTGCATGCCCTATCTGAATCATGAAAGTTTAATTTGGACTTTACTATCCCTTTAACAATACAATTTATTTATTTTTGTGTGAATGGTTCAACTATTTGTTTTAAAAGATTTTTAAAATATGAACTTTATGATGCACTTTTGTAATGTATGCATCTCCTCCCCATACGAAAACGCAGTATATGCCCTAAGTATTGGCCTTTGAGTAAACAGTAATAAAATAGATAAGGAGGACTTTGCGTAAATAATTAGGCAAATAAGATAATGAGGTATTCTCTCCCTATAAGATCAGCCAATCGTATTGGGTTGTGATTTCAGTTAGCAGATATAGCTATTTTATATACAAAAATATACATAAAGGGACAAATTACCATACGTTTTAAACTTTGCAACTGGTATAATAAGTATTTGGAAAGGCATTAACGAGAAACCAATTTTACAGTCCCTGTCCCTTTAAGCAGAATACTGTTAATCTGGAAAATTACATTTATGACAACTTTATTGTACTATGATCAAAATACTACTGGATAAAACAAGTAGGAGTTGATTCATGTTTTTCACGACTTTATTGCAGCATTGGAACGTTCACAATGCAAATAACATAATCCTCAAATTTAAAAAATATTGTATCAGATATAAACAAATTAACCATGTGAACAACTTTGACTTTGGCGATCATAAGCCACCCGACCACAAGTTATCGGCAACAAAATTAATACTTTGGGTGGATTTATGAATGTGCGGACAGCGGATCACGTCCGCCCCACATCGGTAAATGCAGACAGCATACGCTGTCGGCATTTAACATTGCATAAGCATTTCTAGTGAAATGCTTGTGCAATGCCGCCCCTGCACATTCGCGGCCAATCAGCTGCTAGCAGGGGGTGGCAATCATCCCGATCGTAACCTATCGGGATGATTGCTGTCCGCCGCCTCAGAGGTCTCAGAGGTCTTAAGACCGCTGCTTCTTAACTCTTGTTTCCGGCAAGCCTGAAGGCTCGCATGGAAACTGCAGCATATGCTGCATAGTAAATCGGTCCCTTTGAATTCAACAGTCAGAGGAGGCACTTGGTAAATGCTAAATACCACCAGTTAAAGAGACAGTCTACAATATAATTTTTATTGTTTTAAAAGATAGATAATCCCTTTATTACCCATTCCCCAATTTTGCATAACCAACAGTTATATTAATATACTTTTTACCTCTGTGATTACCTTGTATCTAAGCATCTTCTGACAGCCCCCTGATCACATGACTTTTTATTTATTATCTATTGACTTGCATTTAGTACTGTATTATGCTAAATCTTAAATAACTCCTCGGGCGTGAACACATTGTTATCTATATGACCCACATGAACTAGCAGTCTCCTGTTGTGGAAAGAAAATACAAAAGCATGTGATTAAAAGGTTGTCTATAGAGCCTTTGAAACAGGCAGAAACTAGAGGTTTAAATGTTATAAATTATATTAATCCAGCAATGTTGGTTGTGCAAAGCTGGGGAATGGGTAGTAAAGGCATTATCTATCTTTTTAAACAATAACAATTTTAGTGTATACTGTCCCTTTAAATCAATAACACACATTGGATAAACAATAACAATATCTGACACAGACATGTTTAAACCAAAAACAAAAATGGTGCTGCCCACGCAATCAGTTAAATGTAAAACATGAAGAAAGCATACTAATTTGAGTGATTTGGACCGGCAGCATTTTTATATTGTACACATGTTGTTTTAGTTTTTGTTCAATCTATAACCACAGTTTAATAAGTAAACAACCTATTAAATTTCACGTGATTACTTCTTTTATTTTAAATTCCTCTTTTTTGTTACGTTTTAAAGGAATTTTATTTTCTTTCCTAAATTTGACATACTTCAGTCTTTTTACAGGAAGAGAAACTATCACGTTTTTTTTAAAATAAATTCCACTAATGGTTTGGTTCTAGTTGCTCTGTCTAAAGTACTTGCTCTTTCGTAAGCATTATATTTTTAAATTTAACTATATACTTCTGTCAATATTTTTTAAAATGCTCAAGTGTTTTCCTATAAATGCCCTAGATGTTATTTATAATTTTTTCTTCGTTTTCCTTGCTATCTTTATTTGAAAAGCAGGAATCTAAGCTTAGGATCCACCCCATTTTTGTTTCAGAATCTGGGTAGCGCTTGCTGATTGGTGGCTAAATGTAGCCACCAATCATCAAGCGCTAGCCAGGGTGCTGAACCAAATAGGCCGAAGAAAAAAATGATAATAGTAGACAATCCAAAGTATTGATCTAGGCCCATTTTTTTGTATATTTCATGCCACCATTTCACTGCCAAATGCGATCAAATACAAATAATTGTAAACTTTTCACAATTTTAGGTTTCTCACTGAAATTATTTACAAACAGTTTGTGCAATCATGGCACAAATGGTTGTAAATTCTTCTCTGGGATCCTCTTTGTTCAGAAATAGCAGACATATATGGGTTTAGCTTTGCTTTTTGGTAATTAGAAGGTCGCTAAATGCCGCTGCGCACCACACTTGTATTATGCTCAGCAGTGAAGGGGTTAATTAGGTAGCTTGTAGGGTTAATTTTAGCTTTAGTGTAAAGATCAGCTTCCCACCTGACACATTCCACCCCCTGATCCCTCCTTGACCCTTCTCAAACAGCTCTCTTCCCTCCCCCACCACCCAAAGGTCACCCCCATCTTAAGTACTGGCAAAAAGTCTGCCAGTATAAAAATAAAAGTTTTTTTTTTTTTGTTTTTTTTTAATTCTAATATATTTTCTGCAGGGTAGTATCCACCTTACCTCCCAACCTCCCTGATTTCCCCCAAACAGCTCATAACCCTCCCCCCTTTACCTATTTTCCGCCATCTTAGGTACTGACAGCTGTCTACCAGTACCCAGTATGCTTCTAATTAGGAAAAAAATGTAAAAATTGAAATACCCATTTTTTCTGTAGGGTAGCTGCCCCCCCTCAATACCCTCCCCCCTCCCAGATCCCTTTCCGTCAACGGATCCCACATAGGATCCCCCTCATTGCCCCTAGTCCCTCCTTCCCCCTCAATGATGCTTTTTTTTTTCATTTCCTGTAGCATAGCGTCCCCATAGAAGGCCATCATTATATCTGGGAGCACCATGCTTAAATTACATTGATTGTGATGTGTACTGTAAAAACTAACGGCTAGAGTTGTGCGTTATGCGTGAAAAAGCCTCCTAACGCTGCTTTTTCACTACCACTGGTATTACGAGTTTACGTAACGCAACAAAAATAACCATCTCCGCTCAAATCCATAACGTAAACCCAGACCCAGTAGTTAATCATATACCGCTAACAAAAACATCCACAAATAACTTCAAAAACATTACACAAAGTACAGTTACACTCATTCAAACACTACACAATATTTATTTTTACAATTTTAAATTTTCATGTCAAAATAGAACGGATCAAAGTTACGAGATCTCGGGTGTTTGAAAAAAAAGCCACACAAATCTATTTTCCATTGACTTACATAGACAGACGGGAACATACACTCATATAGCTACATCTAACTACAAATATTATCACATACATAAACAAATCGATAGATACAAACAATATACAGCACATTACCTACACAAATCACATTTTTATTAGGAAATAAACACGATTTAGCTACTTTTTCATAGAAGGACATGACGTCACTCACTTTATGCTCAAAACAAGTGTTGGATTTTATTTCTCAACAAATTTTTCTCCTCCATTGACTTCTATGGGTAAGACGTTCTCGTGCATGCGACAGGCAGATTTACCTAAAGCACGTAAAATGCATAGAGTTGAAAACTCGTAATACCAGCATTACAATTGTGGTAATCACTCATTCTTTCTTGTGTTAGTCCCCCTATGACAAATAGATCAAGAATTTACTATTTCCCTATGGAGTTATAGATTTTACTTGTGTGAAATTCACTACAACATCAAATTCCTAAAGGAAATTACATTACATCAACTACAAATCACCATCACCAATACGAAATTGGTTTGAAAAATTACATCTTATTTAAACGGACAGAGAAATAATTTTTACATTTCATTATTCACAAACAATAAACAATTGTAAACACGTCTCATTTACCTGTATTATAACATTTCATTTATTCAACTCATATGCTTGGATGAACAGCATATCTACATAGGCTCAACACATGATCATTTATGGATGCACATACATGACTTTTGCCATTCACTCATACATGTGCATTGATATTCTGGCCAAAAAACACATATAAACAATGAACACATTTACATCATACAACTACATTGGAAGGTTGCTTAACATTGGATTCTCTCTCGGAATCACCAAACATTATATGGATTTAGTGTCCCTTTAATGTCACGATTCACTCATAATATACCATTAGGAATTACGTACCATAAGAACATATCATTAGAACATATTAGAACTGTCACCTTTTTGGAAGGAACAACAATGCTATACTGCTTTATAGAAATCAGCATATGTGGGAGAGAATCACAATACATACATATATGTACATAACACGCATCACACAACAACAAAGCACACATATTTTTAATCAGCACACAAGAAGAATGTTGTAAAATACAACAACAGAATGAGGATCTGCAAACTAGACAGGCAGGTTGCTAATATGATGCTAATATGATTATAAGCTTCAACCATACAGATTACAGCATTGGGACTGTACCGCCCCTTTCAGAAGTTTCTCACTCAATACTACAATACTACATATACGTAAACGAGAGTTTGGAAGATCTTCATTATTATTGCAAATTCAATGGGACGTATACAATATTGACATCTCGCAAATCACTTATATATACAATACTACAGATCTCAGCAGTTACTTTATCGTTTTTTAAACAATATTGCAGCAACATTGAACGATCAGATTCTATGCCATGTCTATGCACATTATACACAACTATGCACTTTCATTCATGTTAGCGTGGACATGTGGTTTTTACTATAAGATTGCGTTTAATAAGTATTTATTACGCATATGAACAAACATTACGAAGATGCACTGTATATGTTACATTTTACACTTTCACATTACGATTCATTGGGGGAAACAAAATTTCAGCAAACACCCCCAAAAAAACGACCACTTTGAAAGCATTCGCGCCACTCACATATAATTAAGTGTATACAATCAGCAATCATTACGAACACGCTACCATTGGACATATTGCACTATAAATCCCCCAAACAACATGGCCAAAGCGTCCCTTGTGATCGACATTGTATCAAATCGCTTTTGTGTTTTTGCATACCTTGTTACTCCTTGTGTGTTTGCTCTGCTCTTTGGCTTTGTGCTGCTTAGCTTGGCAAATATGGATGCTCTGCAGTTAGTTGCTGCTGGTGCTGTTGCACGAGTGGTGTACAATAGAATCAGGCGGGCTCGGCGTCTCCAAGAGAGACAAAGGGCTCGTCTGGTTAGAGGTCCTCCTGTTCACAGGGTGAGGCCCACCTTGGACAACATGAGCGACTTCAAGGTTTATGACAAGTATAGGCTCAATCGCGAACAGCTCATTAGCCTTTACGATGTTCTTAAACCTCATATGGAGCCACGTAGACGTATGCAAACTGCAATCCCTGGCATGACCAAGATGCTAAGTTGCATACATGTCCTGGCCTCCAGAAGTTTTCAATCCGGAGAGGGGTACATGCATGGGCCGTCTCAGGGTACCTTCTCTGATGTTTTTGACAACTTTCTGAATGCCATGGTATGAGTCAGTATGCGTTATATAGGATTCCCTCAAAATGATGGTGATTGGAGGTGCCCGAAGAGGGAATTCTTTGCAATAGCTCGAATGCCCAATGTCTTGGGAGCAATAGATTGCACCCACAATGCGCTGCATGCTCCAGAAGATGACCTGCCCTTCCGAAATCGCAAAGACTTCCATAGTCTGAACGTGCAGTTTGTTTGCGACGCACGGATGCGGATTATGCAGGTGTGTGCGAATTTCGGCAGAGCTTGTCATGATGCCCACATCCTCAGACAATCATCCCTGTGGCGGCAGTTTGAGGGCAGACAGTTTGCCCATGGGTGGCTCGTTGGTGAGTACTTGTACACAACATGGTTAATTAGTTAGACAATTGCCACTGTAGTCTTCAAAACCAGTTGTGTTTGTGTAATGTGCAAAATGTGCAGCTGTAGGATGCAATTTAACCATTTATTTATCTTTCAGCAAATGTCTAGTTTTAGTTCCACACAGATATGTAGCAGGTCATAGCTTAAATGGGCAGCTCTAGGATGCAATTTAACCATTTCTTTCTCTTTTAGCAAATGTCTCGTTTATGCGAAATACGCATATGTAGCATGTCCTAGCTTAAATGGGCAGATATAGAATGCGCTTTAACCATTTAATTGTCTCTTTCCGCAAATGTCTAGTTTTAGCTCCAAACAGATATCACAATCCACCCTATTTCCTACCCACCGTGACGGACACTCGATTGATCTGGTATTCTCCTATCTCTGCTCTCTCTCTGATGTTGCCTGTCGACCATTTCCCATCTCAGACCACTATCTGCTCACCTTTAATCCCCATATAGATGCTTAACCTACTTCCCCCTCTCGCCCCCGCACCAGTAGAAATCTGCACACTGTGGACCCTCCCCAACTCTCCAATCTTATTCATATATGCCTCTCCCACACTTCCACGATATCCTGCCCTGACTTTGCTATAACCCACTGTAACAATACTCTCTCCGCTGCACTTGACACTCTCGCTCCGCCCCAACTTCGCAAAGCCCCACGTCGTCAGCTCCAGCCCTGGCACTCCCAACAAACACGCCACCTACAAAAATGCTCACACACTGCTGAACGTGCCTGGAGGAAATCCCGCTCTGAACCTGATTTCCTGCACTATAAGTTAATTCTTTACTCTTACACCTCTGCCCTTTGCTTAGCTAAGCAAACATCTCTTCTCTTATATCCACTCACTCTTCAAACCCTAAAAGACTCTTCTCCATTTTCAACTCTCTCCTCTACCCACCTGCACCACCCCGATCATCTGCATTCAGTGCTCAAGACCTTGCTGACTATTTTTTCAATAAAATACTTGCCATCCGAAGAAACATCCCAACACAAACTCGCAATCTCCCAACTTCGCTCCCAGTCACCCCCTCTGCCACTCTCTGCACCCTCCTCCCAACCACTGAGAGTGAAGTGGCTTCCCTTTTGTCTTCCTCACACCTCACTATCTGCCCACTTGACCCTATTCCTTCACATCTAATTCCCCCTCTGTCTCCCACCCTCAATCCGGCTCTTACTCACATATTCAACCTATCCCTTTCTACCGACTCATGCCCTGCCTCCTTCAAACATGCAAAGGTCACCCTATCCTCAAAAAACCCTCGACCCTAACTCCCCTGCAAACTACCACCCCATATCACTGCTCCCGCTAGCTTCAATTTTTTTTGAAAAACTAGTTTTCTATCGCCTAACCCAATTCCTGTCCTCCAACTCATTGCTCGACCCCCTGCAATCTGGCTTCCATCCCCAACACTCAACTGAGACTGCCCTCACCAAGGTTACTAAAGATCTCCTTTCTGCTAAAAACAAAGGCTACTACTCTATACTCATCTTACTTGACCTCTCTGCTGCCTTTGACACTGTTGACCATCCCCTTCTCCTACGGGCTCTCAGCTCTCTTGGGCTCTGTGACACTGCCCTCTCCTGGGTCCACTCCTATCTCTCTAACAGATCCTTCTCCGTCTCTTTTGCTGGTGACTCCTCCTCTCTTTTGCCTCTGTCTGTTGGAGTACCTCAAGGCTCTGTCCTGGGTCCTTTACTCTTCTCTATTTACACTTCTTCACTGGGTAAACTTATTAATGGCTATGGCTTCAGCTATCATCTCTATGCCGATGATACCCAGATCTACCTTTCCACCCCTGCACTCTCTCCTTCTGTCAATTCTCACATCAGTGACTGCTTATCTGGCATTTCCTCCTGGATGGCCTCTCACCACCTAAGAATAAACATGTTCAAGACCGAGCTACTTCTAGTTCCCCCCTCTAACTCTACTCCAGTTTCCAATTTTTCTATCACTGTTGGTGGCACCACTATCTCCCCATCACCCCAAGTCCGCTGCCTCAGAGTCACGCTTGACTCAAATCTGTCCTTCATTCCCCACATCCAATTGCTCTCTTCATCCTGCCTTAACCACCTACGCAATATCTACACAATTTGTCCATTTCTAAGTGCTGAACTACTAAACAGCTAATCCACTCCCTGGTAATTTTCTGACTTGACTACTGTAACAACTTACTAACTGGCCTCCCTCTCTCCCACCTCTCTCCCCTCCAATCCATCCTAAATGCATCTGCCAGACTAATCCACCTCTCTCGACGCTCTGTTTCTGCTGCACCTCTCTGTGAGTCCCTTCACTGGCTCCCCATTCACAACAGAGTTAAATTCAAAATTCTCACCCTGACCTACAAAGCCCTCACCAATGCTGCCCCACCCTACCTGTGCTCACTTATTAACAAAATATATTCCTGCCCACCCCCTAAGATCCAACAATGACCTGCTTCTTGCGTCCTCTACCATCACCTCCTCTCATGCTAGACTACAGGACTTCTCTCGTGTGGCACCAACTCTCTGGAACACACTTCCTCGTGCTGTCAGACTTGCCCCTAACCTCTCCTCCTTTAAACGTACCCTAAAGACCTTTCTGTTCAGGGAAGCTTATCACCTGACTTATTAACAAACTATCTTCACTTAACTAACAGTTGCCCTCTACCTCCTCACTAATATCATTCTCACCTTTACAGTCCCCACCTCCTGTTTCCCATCCTCCTACCCATCTAGATTGTAAGTTCCCATGGGAATAGGGCCCTCAATTCCCCCTGTATTTTGTCTGTAAAACTTTGTCTTTTATCGTATTGTTTCTCCATTATACTGTTATCCTTGTACCCATGGGCAGCGGAATCTGTTGGCGCTTTATAAATAAAGAATAATAATAATAATAATAATAATATGTAGCATGTCCTAGCTTAAATGGGCAGCTCTAGGATGCAATTTAACCATTTCTTTCTCTTTTTAGTAAATGTATCGTTTATGCGAAATACGCATATGTAGCATGTCCTAGCTTAAATGGGCAGATATAGAATGCGCTTTAACCATTTTATTGTCTCTTTCCGCAAATGTCTAGTTTTAGCTCCAAACAGATATGTAGCATGTCCTAGCTTAAATTGGCAGCTCTAGGATGCAATTTAACCATTTCTTTCTCTTTTAGCAAATGTCTCGTTTATGCGAAATACGCATATGTAGCATGTCCTAGCTTAAATGGGCAGCTCTAGGATGCGCTTCAACCATCTAATTGTCTTTCAGCAAATGTCTATTTTAGGGGATTTTTGTGTACACAAATGAATTGTATTTTAATATAATACTTTTAACTATATTTTCAATATTTGCCATTTTGTTATGTTCATTATTTATAGGTGATTCAGGTTACATGAGCCGGCCTTGGCTCATTACGCCGTTGCGTAACCCCACGGATGAGGCCCAGGAGCGCTACAATCGGGCGCACAAGCGGACTAGGGCTGTAGTGGAGAGGATATTTGGGCTCCTCAAAATGCGGTTACAATGTTTAGACAGGTCTGGAGGAGCCCTCCAATACAGCCCTAGTAAGGTGGCGAAGAGTGTTATAGCCTGCAGCGTCCTGCATAACATTGCTCAGCGGGCTGGGATGCTGCAGGCTGTCCAGGCACCCCAAGACCTCTTTCAAGATGAGGAGGACGACCCTGTTCTAGAGGGGCCATTCCGGGACGAGGGGCTCAATGTCAGAACAAACATCATCAACCGCCACTTCAAACGCTAAATACTAGAAGTTATAAAGGAGCATTGCGAATATGTGTGAATTTTAGGGAAATGAGAAGTAGAGAATTGTGCAAACATGCTAGGATTGTTAAAAAAATGATTAGAACAAAATATAATTTAATATTCTTATTATCATAGGTAATTTATACATCAGATGATTCTTGCATTGGCTCCTGTAATGACTTTGCCACCTGATTTTCAAAGACAACATCAGATGGTAAGTATAAACAATGTATGGACTGTGGGTGGGGGTAAAATGTAGTATTTAGTTTACACATTGCTAGATTTTTGGATAGTCAGAAAGGGATCTAGCAATACTATATGCTTCCAAGTCATATTCCAAGTCATACATCAGAGGTTAGGTCTGCACAATATATGACTCAGCTTCACACTTGATTGATAGAACATAACACAAGATGCTACACACGCTTAGTAAGCTAGTGATCTAAAGGGTTTCAGAAATGGGGGGGGGGATGCAGAACTAAGTCACACACTTTTATTAATTATTTGATTTACACTTTTTCTTCCATTAGGGAGATTACTTCATCTAAAGACTGAAAGTGAAGAATTCAAGACTGAAAGTGAAGAATTCAAGACTGAAAGTGAAGAATCCCAGACTGAAAGTGAAGAATACCAATGTGATCATGTCTGTGGCATTGTCTTTCAACTGTGCTGACCTTGCAAACCATACAAAGACACGTTCACATGGTAAGTGGCAACAATTCTATAGAACAAGACTGTGAATGCATCCTATTGGAGACACTTAGGTTTAATTTTATATTTGTTTTTTAGATGGTATTTCACAATCCTCTATTTTGAAAATGATGAATAGGACACCTAATGAAGATAAACTGATATTTTGAAGAGAATTGACCATACATCCAGGTTAGTTTGCACAATGCATGCTATTTAAGAATCATAGGAGGAAGAATGTTCAAAGAATTAGGAATATATACATGTCCTATATTAGAATATGTTTATTTTAGATACATTACCCCTACTTTGTGCTAGAGAGGACTCTCATACAATCAAATTTAAAAATATTATCAAAATGTGATATGCATTATTTTGTCTAATTTTAAATGCTAATGTGTAATTCAACTATTGCTTAGACAATATAATGGGATTAATTTCCAATTATGGATAGATATAGATTTCAAGTCTGAACCTGTTTTTAATATCAAGACAAAAAATACATGTTAGAGCATAGACACAAGATGATTTTTACAATTATTAGATTTAATTAATATGTTAAGACATGTATTCATTAAATAACCTAAATGACTAATGTTTTTAATATTTATTTTCTTTCTTTTTCAGAGTTTCATCTGTGATGAATTCCCTTTTTTTTTTTGGTGTAAATAAATTTATTTTCAGAATATATATTTTTCTATGTAATTTTTTTAAATGCATATTCTTTGAGACATATCTCTATCACAGTAAGATAAGAAGAAATATATCCATCTAATATCCTGACGTAAACAAAATATTAGTCCCAAGACTATTAAAGTCATCTATTTTACAAGCACATTCCTGATATCAAATATACTAATTTTGTTTAATGTATTGAATGAAAAATATCAACACAGCTTATTCAGATAATGTTAAAGTCAAGTATCTTGCATCATTTAAGTTGGAGTTAAATACATCCATCTATGCTTTTATTGTGTGATTTATAGATGTTAAAATCATAAAATGTTTATGACGAGAATATGTAGTATAAATTATACATAACAACTTTGTTTATTTCACTTTTGAGAAATTAAAGTGTTTAACTTACATTAAAGTGACAGTGTAGTTTAATGTTAGATTTACATTCTAATCTCTATAATCTTTCTTAGGTATCCAAAAACATTCTTACACTAAATATAGGTTATTCGGCTTTAATTATTTTTAAGGTAATATGTTAGAAATTAGCTTTAAATAAAATGTAAGTTAATTTCACATTTATACCAAGCTAGTTATTGTATGCCATATTGATTACTTTTCAGCTCTAGTTGAGTTATTTGAAGGGTCAGATAATTTGAGCAATTATACTCTTTACCTGTTGGATAGATATCACATATCTATAGTTTAGTTTATTTCTTCAATGTTAACTCCACATATTCCTAATGGTTTTGTCCTTAAAGGGACATTAAATCCAAAATTGTATTTAATGATTCAGAGAGATAATACATTTCTTTTAAAACAACATTTAAATTTATTTCTATTATCTAATTAGATTAATTCTTTAGATATCCTTTGTTAAATAAATAGCAATGCACATGGGTTAGACAATGACACAAACCATCTATGTGCAACCACCAATCAGCAGCAACAGAGCCTATCTAGTTATGATGTTCAGGAAAGAATACCAAGAGATAAAAGCTAATGAGATAATAGAACTAAATTAGACTTTTTTTTAACATTGTATTATCCATCTAAATCAGGAAAGAACATATAGCTTAATGTACCTTTAAGGTAAAGATGTATAAATACAGCCATTGGAAGATATTTCATTCACAGTGGGGCAAACAATACAGAAGGTAATACAAATATGCTTTATTCTCATGTTATCCTAAGTTTGAGAAATGGAGTTGCATAGGTTTATGATCAGCAAAGGATTACTGGGAAATATCTACTTATTTGTGGGTGGGCAACAATACATATTAGACAGATGTATTTTGATAAATTTAAAGATTGCATATTAGCTCATTAAAGTTACAGAAATTCAAAAGCGTTTATTTCAGGATTCCGAAATAAAATATCTTTGTAAACATTAAAATGTACTTATGTTATCTAATTTCCTTAATTATTTTGATATACTTTCCTTTACAACCATATGTAGATATGCTCAGTAGCTGAAGATTGGTGGATGCACAGAGATGCCTTGTGTGATTGGCTCAACCATGTGCATTGCTATTTCTTCTGTAAAGGATATTTAAAGAATAATCTAAATAGATTGAGTTGATTTTAGATTTTTAAAACTGTATTCTCTCTCCGGATCATGAAAGAAAATATTTGGGTGTAGTGTCCCTTCAAAAATAAAGATGTCGTTGCCCAATAACATATGTGAGCAGTTCAGACAAATACCAGCTCGAGGTTTATTTACTAATAATGAACAAACGTGTATTTTAAAATTTAAAAACAGATTATCCAAGTTACGTCCATTATAAATACAAATTACGCATTTCAGAAATATAGCGTGGGAAACGTATCTTGCAACACGATATTCGCATCTTTAAAAATACTAGTATAATGCCACGCACTAGCACACAATCAATGTACATTATAAATACATTTAATAGATGTCAATACTTCACAATAAGTCACAATATTTCTTTAATAAACAATAAATACATACAATGTTTACTATTTTCCAATAAAATGTATTTATATTAAATAACCTGATCAATATTAAACATTGAAATGTGTAAAACATTTACTAATGTGACTGGATTATATTCACTAAAAATAAAATAGAGATCAAATGTAAAATTAATATATTAATATTTAACAGATCATGTATATTAAATCTGCGTCACACATATCCGCATAACAGTCCCATGAATTACAAATAAGTCTACATGAAAAATGTAGTAACAGCACCCCCAGGAGGTATGTGTATGGAAGTTACTAAGATATGAAACATTAAGGAACGGCCAATCAGAGTTCATCACACAAACATAACTTGAGTCAATATGGTCTCACAGACATGATAACAAAATTTCAAAATTTTATCCAATCAGATGTACAGATACCATGTCCCATGGTGCATATTATGTTTACTTCACCATATAAAAGTCCATTACACGTTGTCATTTTTGTCAGTTCTCTAATGCATGCAAGCAGTAATATCTATCTATCTATATATATATATCTATACAGGGAGTGCAGAATTATTAGGCAAGTTGTATTTTTGAGGATTAATTTTATTATTGAACAACAACCATGTTCTCAATGAACCCAAAAAACTCATTAATATCAAAGCTGAATATTTTTGGAAGTAGTTTTTAGTTTGTTTTTAGTTTTAGCTCTTTTAGGGGGATATCTGTGTGTGCAGGTGACTATTACTGTGCATAATTATTAGGCAACTTAACAAAAAACAAATATATACCCATTTCAATTATTTATTTTTACCAGTGAAACCAATATAACATCTCAACATTCACAAATATACATTTCTGACATTCAAAAACAAAAACAAATCAGTGACCAATATAGCCACCTTTCTTTGCAAGGACACTCAAAAGCCTGCCATCCATGGATTCTGTCAGTGTTTTGATCTGTTCACCATCAACATTGCGTGCAGCAGCAACCACAGCCTCCCAGACACTGTTCAGAGAGGAGTACTGTTTTCCCTCCTTGTAAATCTCACATTTGATGATGGACCACAGGTTCTCAATGGGGTTCAGATCAGGTGAACAAGGAGGCCATGTCATTAGATTTTCTTCTTTTATACCCTTTCTTGCCAGCCACGCTGTGGAGTACTTGGACGCGTGTGATGGAGCATTGTCCTGCATGAAAATCATGTTTTTCTTGAAGGATGCAGACTTCTTCCTGTACCACTGCTTGAAGAAGGTGTCTTCCAGAAACTGGCAGTAGGACTGGGAGTTGAGCTTGACTCCATCCTCAACCCGAAAAGGCCCCACAAGCTCATCTTTGATGATACCAGCCCAAACCAGTACTCCACCTCCACCTTGCTGGCGTCTGAGTCGGACTGGAGCTCTCTGCCCTTTACCAATCCAGCCACGGGCCCATCCATCTGGCCCATCAAGACTCACTCTCATTTCATCAGTCCATAAAGCCTTAGAAAAATCAGTCTTGAGATATTTCTTGGCCCAGTCTTGATGTTTCAGCTTGTGTGTCTTGTTCAGTGGTGGTCGTCTTTCAGCCTTTCTTACCTTGGCCATGTCTCTGAGTATTGCACACCTTGTGCTTTTGGGCACTCCAGTGATGTTGCAGCTCTGAAATATGGCCAAACTGGTGGCAAGTGGCATCTTGGCAGCTGCACGCTTGACTTTTCTCAGTTCATGGGCAGTTATTTTGCGCCTTGGTTTTTCCACACGCTTCTTGCGATCCTGTTGACTATTTTGAATGAAACGCTTGATTGTTCGATGATCACGCTTCAGAAGCTTTGCAATTTTAAGAGTGCTGCATCCCTCTGCAAGATATCTCACTATTTTTTACTTTTCTGAGCCTGTCAAGTCCTTCTTTTGACCCATTTTGCCAAAGGAAAGGAAGTTGCCTAATAATTATGCACACCTGATATAGGGTGTTGATGTCATTAGACCACACCCCTTCTCATTACAGAGATGCACATCACCTAATATGCTTAATTGGTAGTAGGCTTTCGAGCCTATACAGCTTGGAGTAAGACAACATGCATAAAGATGATGATGTGGTCAAAATACTCATTTGCCTAATAATTCTGCACTCCCTGTATATATATATATATATATATATATATATATATATATATATGTATATATATATATTATATATTCTTATTATATATTCTTTGTACTAGCAGGCATGACGTCTCCCAGGTTCTCACGGTTGGAGAGTGCAGCACTGGTCAACGCCGTCGAGGACTTCTATCCGCAGCTGTTTGGGAACAAGAAGTCGACGAAGCAGAGTATTAGGAAGGCCCTCTGGTCGTCTATCACCAATGATGTTAATTTGGTGTGTGGCATCCAGAGGACCATGGATCAAATCATGCAGAGGTTCGGGCATATGAGGTTGCGGCTAAGCAATAAAGCGCCCTAATAAATGACTGGGTAAAATCCCGTCGGAGGGATGGAAAGCAGGATCCACCCCCACAGAAACTGTACCTGCAACCTTATGAGGTGACTTTATTGGCCCTCCTCAATCTCCGGGTCACCCGCAGATTTAGATCCGCTCACTCCTCAACTTCTTCTTCTTCCCTCCCAGCTGCTGGATCGGAAAGACCAGATCCGGAGGCCAGTGCAGCTGCTTCTCCAACCAGTGACCTGGGAGAAGAAAGTCGAGAGGCTGAACCAGGTAAATATCACACTTCATATAATATATTAATATTTTAGTATATATTTAAGCAATGTGTATATAGTCATATATTCAACCTATATAGCTCTCGCAACACACGCTACATATGATGTTTAGAAATCTGAATTTAGAATCGTCACACATGAAATATGAATGATGTTTCTTGCGCTCTCCAGAATATGCGTCACAGAGCTAAAATGAAATTGTGCATCCGTGAAATCCCTATCATCCGCCATTTCATACATTGACTATCGAATCATACCACAGTTCTTAATATTAATAGTTATCATTTAATATTAACAAATATACGATTGGAATCTCGTAATACACCCAATTGGAAATATATTTGAAGTCTTTCGAAATGATACTTATCACACTACTATATCCAAATCAATTCAGAATCACGGATGCGCAATTCCGCTTTGAATCATTGCGCAATGACCACAAAAGATAAAATTGCGCACACACGTGAACATGTGTTTGCTGTAACAGTGGCATAACTTTAGACATGTTGGTCAACTGTATACGTTAATTAGTATATCTGTGAAGAATACAGTATCCTTATTTACAATATTCTACATTATAAAAGCTATATTAGCAAGATCAAAATAAAAATTGAACAATCTCTATCAATTGTTGACAATGCAAGAAGACACAAAATGACTTAAAGCGACAGTCAACAACATAAAAGATTGAAAATAAGAATTACATGATCTCTTTATTTATAAATTAATTTAGGAAAAAATGAACTCACGTGAATACAAATATAATTTTACTTTGTCAATTAGAATATAAAAATCTGATTGTTCGTGTCCATGGCCTGATTTGTATTAATGATATCCAATCCTGATTGAATATTTTACAGATATGGATGTTGATGCTGGAACCTCGAGCCTGTGTTCGTCCCACCGTAGTATGTCTCATTTTAATTTACCTTCTGTCTTACAAACTTGGACATAACATTACATAATCCATTCACATTGATATATATTTATATGGATACTCTAATTCTCTTTTCTTGTTATTTTAAAATAAGAATCATGAATCAGAGTTGGGATTCCATTGTAATACAAATCTTAGTTTATGAGTATTTGAAGATATTCCTTTGATTCTTGATATCTTCATTTTAATGTAATCTTAGGGTCATGCCCATTTTATATTCTGCCCCTGGGTAGTGCTTGACATTTTTTGGTTACATTTAGACATCAACACATTTGTACATATGTGCAGATTAGAGAAATATACATATCATATGCTTTGATATTGTCTTCTTATTATTAAAGGGACATAAAAACCAACATTTAACTTTTATGATTTAGACACAACATGTGATTTTCAAAAACTTTAATAAAATTTGCTTCTATTATCTACCTTGCTTCAGTCTATTGTTATCCTTAGTTGAAAATCATATCTAGGTAGGCTCAGGATCAGCAATGCATTACTGGGAGTAACCTGCTGATTGCTTGATGCACAAAATTGCCTATTTTCATTACATAGGATACAATGGAGCTGAGCTGGCTGAAAAAAAACCTAACACCTGCAAAAAAGCAGCGTTCAGCTCCTAACGCAGTCCCATTGTTTCCTATGGGGAAACATTCTGTAAGTCTACACCTAACACCCTAACATGAACCCCGAGTCTAAACACCACTAACCTTACACTTATTAACCTCTAATCTACTGCCCCCAACATCATCGCCACCTGCATTATACTATTAACCCCTAATCTGCCGCTCCGGACACCGCCAACACCTATATTATATTTATTAACCCCTAATCTGCCGCCCACAACGTCGCCGCCACCTACCTACAATTATTAACCCCTAATCTGCCGACCGGACATCGCCGCCACTATTATAAATGTAATAACCCCTAAACTTTAAAATTTGCTTCTATTATCTACCTTGCTTCAGTCTATTGTTATCCTTAGTTGAAAATCATATCTAGGTAGGCTCAGGATCAGCAATGCATTACTGGGAGTAACCTGCTGATTGTTTGATGCACAAAATTGCCTATTTTCATTTGTTCAACACATGCCTTCAGATAAAAGTAGTGCATAGTTGCTCCTTTAAGTAGACTTTCAAAGACAATGAAGCAAAATATAAAAAAATAGTATATTTAAAAGGTTTTTTTAAATCACAGGCTGGATTTGAATCATGCAAATTAATACAATTACACATTTGGAGTTTCATGTCCCTTTAAGAGCAAAGGATAATTAAAGAATCTTGGAGATATCCTTAAATTACATATTTGATTGTAATTGCATGCTCCATCCCATTTATTACATCAACATATGGACTAGACAATTAATTAACAGCGACATTGTCAAATAAAAATATTTTAATATTTAATATTAAGGGGACACTGAACACAAAATTTCTCTTTTGTGATTCAGATAGAGCATGCAATCGGTTAGATTACAAGTTTTGTCGGTAAAAACTTGAGTTGCTAACAAGCCTTTTTTTTCCCAGCGTACACTTTAAACAACGCTGGTATTACAAGTTTTCTGAATGGCTGCGTTAGCCTCGAAAAGTGAGCGTTGAGCAAAGTTTTGCTCCACTTCTACCTGTAATACCAGCGTTGCTTACGGTAGCGGTAAGCTGGAAAAACGTGCTCGTGCACGATTTCCCCATAGGATACAATGGGGCTGAGCTGGCTGAAAAAAAACCTAACACCTGCAAAAAAGCAGCGTTCAGCTCCTAACGCAGCCCCATTGTTTCCTATGGGGAAACACTTTCTAAGTCTACACCTAAAACCCTAACATGAACCCCGAACACCCCTAACCTTAACACTTATTAACCTCTAATCTGCCGCCCCAAACATCGTTGCCACCTGCATTATACTATTAACCCCTAATCTGCCGCTCCGGACACCGCCGCCACCTACAATATTCCTATGAACCCCTAATCTGCTGCCCCTAACATCGCCGACACCTATATTATATTTATTAATCCCTGATCTGCCGCCCCCAACGTTGCCGCCACCTACCTACAATTATTAACCCCTAATCTGCCGACCGGACATCGCCGCCACTATAATAAATGTATTAACCCCTAAACTGCTGCACTCCCACCTCGCAAACACTATAATACATTTTATTAACCCCTAATCTGCCCTCCCTAACATCGCCGCCACCTACCTACAATTATTAACCCCTAATCTGCCGCCCCCAACATCGCCGCTACTATAGTAAAGTTATTAACCCCTAAACCTAAGTCTAACCCTAAGTCTAACACCCCCCTAACTTAAATATAATTTAAATACATCTAAATAAAATTACTATAATTAAATACATTATTCCTATTTAAAACTAAATACTTACCTATAAAATAAACCATAATATAGCTACAATATAACTAATAGTTACATTGTAGCTATTTTAGGATTAATATTTATTTTACAGGCAACTTTGTATTTATTTTAACTAGGTACAATAGCTATTAAATAGTTAATAACTATTTAATAGCTACCTAGTTAAAATAATTACAAAATTACCTGTAAAATAAATCCTAACCTAAGTTACAAATACACCTAACACTACACTATCAATAAATTAATTAAATAAATTAACTACAATTATCTAGACTAAAATACAATTAAATAAACTAAACTATATTACAAAAAAACAAACACTAAATTACAAAAAAAAATAAAAAAATATTACAAGAAGTTTAATCTAATTACACCTAATCTAAGCCCCCTAATAAAATAAAAAAAGCCCCCAAAATAATAAAATTCCCTATCCTAAACTAAATTATAAAGTAATCAGCTCTTTTATCAGCCCTTAAAAGGGCTTTTGGCAGGGCATTGCCCCAAAGTAATCAGCTCTTTTACCTGTAAAAAAAGAAATACAATCCCCCCCCCAACATTACAACCCACCACCCACAAACCCCTACTCTAAAACCCACCCGATCCCCCCTTAAAAAACCTAACACTACCCCATTGAAGATCACCCTACCTTGAGCCGTGTTCACCTAGCCTGGCACCGATGGGCCAGAAGAGGACATCCGGACCGGCAGAAGTCTTCATCCTATCCGGGCAGAAGAGGACATCCGGACCGGCAGACATCTTCATCCAGACGGCATCTTCTATCTTCATCCTTCCGGAGCGGAGCCATCTTCTATCCAGCCGACGCAGAGCCATCCTCTTCTTCCGATGTCCTAACGACGAATGAAGGTTCCTTTAAATGACGTCATCCAAGATGGCGTCCCTCGAATTCCGATTGGCTGATAGGATTCTATCAGCCAATCGGAATTAAGGTAGGAAAAATCCGATTGGTTGATTTAATCAGCCAATCGGATTGAAGTTCAATCCGATTGGCTGATTGAATGAGCCAATAGAATGCGAGGTCAATTTGATTTAATCAGCCAATCGGATTGAACTTCAATCCGATTGGCTGATTAAATCAACCAATCGGATTTTTCCTACCTTAATTCTGATTGGCTGATAGAATCCTATCAGCCAATCGGAATTCGAGGGACGCCATCTTGGATGATGTCATTTAAAGGAACCTTCATTCTTCGTTAGGACTTCGATTGAAGAGGATGGCTCCGCGTCGGCTGCATAGAAGATGGCTCCGCTCCGCTCCGGAAGGATGAAGATAGAAGATGCCGCCTGGATGAAGATGTCTGATGGTCCGGATGTCCTCTTCTGCCCGGATAGGATGAAGACTTCTGCCGGTCCGGATGTCCTCTTTTGCCCCATCGGTGCCCGGCTGGGTGAACACGGCTCAAGGTAGGTTGATCTTCAATGGGGTAGTGTTAGGTTTTTTTAAGGGGGGATCGGGTGGGTTTTAGAGTAGGGGTGTGTGGGTGGTGGGTTGTAATGTTGGGGGGGATTGTATTTCTTTTTTTACAGGTAAAAGAGCTGATTACTTTGGGGCAATGCCCCGCAAAAAGCCCTTTTAAGGGCTGGTAAAAGAGCTGATTAGATAGGGAATTTTATTATTTTGGGGGGCTTTTTTATTTTATTAGGGGGCTTAGATTAGGTGTAATTAGATTAAACTTCTTGTAATATTTTTTTATTTTTTGTAATTTAGTGGGTTTTTTTTTGTAATATAGTTTAGTTTATTTAATTGTATTTTAGTTTAGATAATTGTAGTTAATTTATTTAATTAATTAATTTATTGATAGTGTAGTGTTAGGTGTATTTGTAACTTAGGTTAGGATTTATTTTACAGGTAATTTTGTAATTATTTTAACTAGGTAGATATTAAATAGTTATTAACTATTTAATAGCTATTGTACCTAGTTAAAATAAATACAAAGTTGCCTGTAAAATAAATATAAATCCTAAAATAGCTACAATGTAACTATTAGTTATATTGTAGCTATCTTATGGTTTATTTTATAGGTAAGTATTTAGTTTTAAATAGAAATAATTTATTTGATTATAGTAATTTTATTTAGATTTATTTAAATTATATTTAAGTTAGGGGGGTGTTAGGGTTAGGGTTAGACTTAGGTTTAGGGGTTAATAACTTTATTATAGTAGTGGCAACATTGGGGGCGGCAGATTAGGGGTTAATAATTGTAGGTAGGTGGCGGCGACGTTGGGGGCAGCAGATTAGGGGTTAATAAATATAATGTAGGTGTCGGCGATGTTAGGGGCAGCAGATTAGGGGTTCATAGGTATAATGTAGGTGGCGGCGATGTCCGGTCGGCAGATTAGGGGTTAAATAATTTTATTATAGTGTTTGTGATGTGGGGGGCCTCGGTTTAGGGGTTCATAGGTAGTTTATGGGTGTTAGTGTACTTTTTAGCACTGTAGTTAAGAGCTTTATGTTCCGGCTTTAGCCCATAAAACTCTTAACTACTGACTTTTATATGCGGTAGGAGTCTTGGAGGTAGAGGGTCTACCGCTCACTTCTTCCAAGACTTGTAATACCAGCATTAGGCAAATCCCATTAAAAAGATAGGATACGCAATTGACGTAAGGGGATTTGCGGTATGGAAAAGTTGCGGGAAAAAAGTGAGCGGTGAACACAGAACTCGTAATCTAGGCGAATATTAATAAACATTAATAAACATTCTAATTTACTCCTTGTCTTCATTCTCTTTGTATCTTTATTTGAAATGCAAGAATGTAAGTTTAGATGCCGGTCCATTTTTGGGGAACAACCTGGGTTGTTCTTGCTGATTGGTGTATACATTTACCGACCAATAAACAAGTGCTTTTCATGGTTCTGAAACCAAATATTGCATAGCTGCCTTATTTTTCAAAGAAAGAAAGCAAGAGAACGAGGACAAATTGATAATAGGAATAAATTAGAAATATGCTTAAAATTGCATGCTCTATCCGAATCACAAAATTAAAGTTTTGGGTTCAGTGTCCCTTTAATAATAAATATCTTCATTAATCCTTACACTGTTTTGATGAAACAATATTGATATCTATATCACATATTCACTCTTAGACTTCCTTTATATATATAAGCATACTCTAACAGCACCATGATGACATATTTTTACAAATATCTTCTGTTTTGCATTGTGATAAATATGTGTTGTGTCCTAAAACAGATTACTGTACATCGCACAAATGGATCTATGTGCCACATGGCTTAGGTTCAATTTGTCACCAGTTGTTATTCCAAGTGTTGTATGTATGTATTATTTTCAAAACATGGATCAATGGTTATATTTAGATATGCCATAGAATCATATGAGAAGAATTGGCTGTCTAATATAGTAAGAAATCAAACATATGTGAAAGACATCATTTTCTTTACAATCACCTTGATTAACTCATAAATTTATTGTTCATATTAGTGCTCTATTCTTTACATTTCTAAGTATATTATTTTGAATATTCTATACTAATCTGATTTAGTGATGTCCAAACTGTGTTTACTATTATATTTTAATATCATTAATAGATGTAGTTGTTGTGGCGAGCACAGAGGGATCCAGCAGCAATGGTGAGTCCATTGACTCATTCATATGTCATTGAAGGTGCATTTTTAATAAATATTATGATCATGATTCTGATGAAGCATTCCATTTGAATAAAACATATAATTTACTCCTCTGATTATATATATACGGCTAGATTTAGAGTTCTGCGGCCAAAGGGGTGCGTTAGCTACGCATGCTTTTTTTCTCCCGCACCTTTTAAATACCGCTGGTATTTAGAGTTCACAGAATGGCTGCGTTAGGCTCCAAAAAGGGAGCGTACAGGCATATTTACCGCCACTGCAACTCTAGATACCAGCGTTGCTTACGGACGCGGCCAGCTTCAAAAACGTGCTCGTGCACGATTCCCCCATGGGAAACAATGGGACAGTTTGAGCTGAAAAAAAACCTAACACCTGCAAAAAAGCAGCGTTCAGCTCCTAACGCAGCTACATTGTTTCCTATGGGGAAACACTTCCTAAGTCTGCATCTAACACCCTAACATGAACCCCGAGTCTAAACACCCCTAACCTTACACTTATTAAACCCTAATCTGCCGCCCCCGCTATCGCTGACCCCTGCATATTATTATTAACCCCTAATCTGCCGCTCCGTACACCACCGCAACCTACATTATCCCTATGTACCCCTAATCTGCTGCCTCTAACACCGGCGACCCCTATGTTATATTTATTAACCCCTAATCTGCCCCCCACAACGTCGCCGCCAGCTACCTACAATAATTAACCCCTAATCTGCCGACCGCACCTCACCGCTACTATAATAAAGTTATTAACCCCTAATCTGCCTCACTCCCTCCTCAATAACCCTATAATAAATAGTATTAACCCCTAATCTGCCCTCACTAACATCGCCAACACCTAATTTCAATTATTAACCCCTAATCTGCCGACCGAATCTTGCCGCTACTGTAATAAATGGATTAACCCCTAAAGCTAAGTCTAACCCTAACACTAACACCCCCCTAAGTTAAATATAATGTAAATCTAACGAAATAAATTAACTCTTATTAAATAAATTATTCCTATTTAAAGCTAAATACTTACCTGTAAAATAAACCCTAATATAGCTACAATATAAATTATAATTATATTATAGCTATTTTAGGATTAATATTTATTTTACAGGCAACTTTGTATTTATTTTAACCAGGTACAATAGCTATTAAATAGTTAAGAACTATTTAATAGATAAAATAGTTAAAATAATTACAAAATTACCTGTAAAATAAATCCTAACCTAAGTTACAATTAAACCTAACACTACACTAGCAATAAATTAATTAAATACAATACCTAGAATTATCTACAATTAAACCTAACACTACACTATCAATAAATTAATTAAATACAATATCTACAAATAAATACAATGAAATAAACTAACTAAAGTGCAAAAAATAAAAAAGAACTAAGTTACAAAAAATAAAAAAATATTTACAAACATTAGAAAAATATTACAACAATTTTAAACTAATTACACCTACTCTAAGCCCCCTAATAAAATAACAAAGCCCCCCAAAATAAAAAAATGCCCTACCCTATTCTAAATTAAAAAAGTTTAAAGCTCTTTTACCTTACCAACCCTGAAAAGGGCCCTTTGCGGGGCATGCCCCAAAGAATTCAGCTATTTTGCCTGGAAAAAAAACACATACAATACCCCCCCCAACATTACAACCCACCACCCACATACCCCTAATCTAACCCAAACCCCCCTTAAATAAACCTAACACTAAGCCCCTGAAGATCTCCCTACCTTGTCTTCACCTCACCGGGTCCCGATCTGTCCAGAAGAGACTCCGATGTCTTGATCCAAGCCCAAGCGGGGGGCTGAAGAGTGACGTCCATCCTTGGGCTGAAGTCTGGATCCAAGCAGCGGCTGAAGAAATCCATCATCGGGCTGAAGTCGGAAGTCCATCATCGGGATGAAGTCTTCTATCAAGCAGCATCTTCAATCTTCTTTCTTCCGGAGCGGAGCTGAGCCATCTTCTTCCCAGCCGACGCAAATCCATCCTCTTCTAATGACGCCTACTCGCCGAATGACGGTTCCTTTAAATGACATCATCCAAGATGGCGTCCCTCGAATTCTGATTGGCTGATAGGATTCTATCAGCCAATTGGAATTAAGGTAGGAATATTCTGATTGGCTGATGGAATCAGCCAATCAGATTCAAGTTCAATCCGATTGGCTGATCCAATCAGCCAATCAGATTGAGCTTGCATTCTATTGGCTGTTCCGATCAGCCAATAGAATGCGAGCTCAATCTGATAGGCTGATCGGATCAGCCAATCGGATTGAACTTGATTCTGATTGGCTGATTCCATCAGCCAATCAGAATTTTCCTACCTTAATTCCGATTGGCTGATAGAATCCTATCAGCCAATCGGAATTCGAGGGACGCCATCTTGGATGATGTCCCTTAAAGGAACCTTCATTCTTCAGTTGGACGTTGGAAGAAGAAGATTGATTCGCGCTGGAGGTCTTCACGATGGAGCCGTTCGTCATCGAATGAAGATAGAAGATGCCGCTTGGATCAAGATGGTTGCCGGTCCGGATCTCCTCTTCTTCCTGGATAGGATGAAGACTTTGGAGCCTCTTCTGGACCTCTTCAGCCGCCGGATTATGGATCGCCAGCCCCCGCTTTGGCTTGGATGAAGATTTCGGAGCCAGGACGGATCGGTGTGATACCCGGCGAGGTGAAGATAAGGTAGGAAGATCTTCAGGGGCTTAGTGTTAGGTTTTTTTAAGGGGGGTTTGGGTTAGATTAGGGGTATGTGGGTGGTGGGTTGTAATGTTGGGGGGGTATTGTATGTTTTTTTTTACAGGCAAAAGAGCTGAATTATTTGGGGCATGCCCCACAAAAGGTCCTTTTAAGGGCTGGTAAGGTAAAAGAGCTTTGAACTTTTTAAATTTAGAATAGGGTAGGGCATTTTTTTATTTTGGGGGTCTTTGTTATTTTATTAGGGGGCTTAGAGTAGGTGTAATTAGTTTAAAATTGTTGTAATATTTTTCTAATGTTTGTAAATATTTTTTTATTTTTTGTAACTTAGTTCTTTTTTATTTTTTGTATTTTAGTTAGTTAATTTAATTGTAGTTATTTGTAGGTATTGTATTTAATTAATTTATTGATAGTGTAGTGTTAGGTTTAATTGTAGATAATTGTAGGTATTTTATTTAATTAATTTATTGATAGTGTAGTGTTAGGTTTAATTGTAGATAATTGTAGGTATTTTATTTAATTAATTTATTGATAGTGTAGTGTTAGGTTTAATTGTAACTTAGGTTAGGATTTATTTTACAGGTAATTTTGTAATTATTTTAACTAGGTAACTATTAAATAGTTATTAACTATTTAATAGCTATTGTACCTGGTTAAAATAAATACAAAGTTGCCTGTAAAATAAATATTAATCCTAAAATAGCTACAATATGATTATAATTTATATTGTAGCTATATTAGGGTTTATTTTACAGGTAAGTATTTAGTTTTAAATAGGATTAATTTATTTAATAAGAGTTAATTTATTTCGTTAGATAAAAATTATATTTAACTTAGGGGGGTGTTAGGGTTAGGGTTAGACTTAGCTTTAGGGGTTAATACATTTATTAGAATAGCGGTGAGCTCCGGTCGGCAGATTAGGGGTTAATGTTTGAAGTTAGGTGTCGGCGATGTTAGGGAGGGCAGATTAGGGGGCCTAGTTATCAAGCCGTCAACCTCAAATACGCTGGAATTCCGCAGCGTATTTGTGGCGAGGCTGATTCGCCTTAGTTATCAAAGGCTAGAGGCTGGCAAAAGTAGAATTTTGTGACGTAAACTTCGATCCGCCGGACTCAGTCCGACACAGATCGATTCTTACGTCACTCCAGATGTTCCGCACACAATCTGACTACTTTTGCTAGTTATCAAAAAACTAGCAGGTACGCTCGGCACTTTTACGGCCCAGCGTACCTGGTTTTCAAACCGCCACCCTGGAGGCGGCGGATCCCATAGGAATCAATGGGAGTCTGACCATAGCGAAAGTACAAGTTCGCTGCTGCCAGATATCCCATTCATTCCTATGGGAGCTGTCTACACCTAACACCCTAACATGTACCCCGAGTCTAAACACCTCTAATCTGTCCCCCCTACACCGCCGCAACTAAATAAAATGATTAACCCCTAAACCGCCGCTCACGGAGCCCACCGCAAGCTACTCTATACATATTAACCCCTAAACCGCCGCTCACGGAGCCCACCGCCACCTACATTATACCTAGTAACCCCTTATCCTGCCCCCCCTATACCGCCGCCCTCTATAATAAAGTTATTAACCCCTATCCTGCCGATCCCGCACCTCGCCGCAAATAAATAAATAGTTTAACCCCTAAACCGCCGCTCCCTGACCCTGCCGCAACCTATATTAAATTTATTAACCCCTAATCTGCCCCCCCTACACCGTCGCCACCTATAATACATTTATTAACCCCTATCCTGCCCCCCACTACACCGCCGCCACTGTAATAATTTATTAACCCCTAAACCTAAGTCTAAAACTAACCCTAAATATTAATTAAATAAATCTAAATAATATTTCTATTATGAACTAAATTAATCCTATTTAAAACTAAATACTTACCTTTAAAATAAACCCTAATATAGCTACAATATAAATAATAATTATATTGTAGCTATCTTAGGATTTATTTTTCTTTTACAGGCAACTTTGTATTTATTTTAACCAGGTACACTAGCTATCAAATAGTTATTAACTATTTAATAGCTTACCTAGCTAAAATAAAGAGAAATTTACCTGTAAACTAAAAACTAATCTAAATTACAATTACACCTAACACTACACTATACTTAAATAAATTATTCCTATTTAAAACTAAATACTTACCTGTAAAATAAACCCTAAGATAGCTACAATGTAATTAATAATTACATTGTAGCTATCTTACGGCTAGATTTGGAGTTTTGTCGGTAACGACCCGAAAAACTAACGCCGGCTTTTTTCTGGCCGCACCATAAAAATAACTCTGGTATTGAGAGTCCACATAAAGGCTGCGTTAGGCTCCAAAAAAGGAGCGTAGAGCATTTTTAACGCAGCTTCAACTCTCGATACCAGAGTTGCTTACGCAAGCGGCCAGCCTCAAAAACGTGCTCGTGCACGATTCCCCCATAGGAAACAATGGAGCTGTTTGAGCTGAAAAAAAACCTAACACCTGCAAAAAAGCCGCGTTCAGCTCCTAACGCAGCCCCATTGTTTGCTATGCGGTAACACTTCCTACGTCTGCACCTAACACTCTAACATGTACCCCGAGTGTAAACACCCCTAACCTTACACTTATTAACCCCTGATCTGCTGCCCCCACTATCGCTGACCCCTGCATATTATTATTAACCCCTAATCTGCCGCTCCGTAAACCGCCACTACTTACATTATCCCTATGTACCCCTAATCTGCTGCCCTAACATCGCCGACCCCTATATTATATTTATTAACCCCTAATCTGCCCCCCACAACGTCGCCTCCACCTGCCTACACTTATTAACCCCTAATCTGCCGACCGGACCTGAGCGCTACTATAATAAAGTTATTAACCCCTAATCCGCCTCACTAACCCTATAATAAATAGTATTAACCCCTAATCTGCCCTCCCTAACATCGCCGACACCTAACTTCAATTATTAACCCCTAATCTGCCGACTGGAGCTCACCGCTATTCTAATAAATGTATTAACCCCTAAAGCTAAGTCTAACACTAACACCCCCCTAAGTTAAATATAATTTACATCTAACGAAATTAATTAACTCTTATTAAATAAATTATTCCTATTTAAAGATAAATACTTACCTGTAAAATAAATCCTAATATAGCTACAATATAAATTATAATTATATTATAGCTATTTTAGGATTTATATTTATTTTACAGGTAACTTTGTATTTATTTTAACCAGGTACAATAGCTATTAAATAGTTAAGAACTATTTAATAGCTAAAATAGTTAAAATAATTACAAATTTACCTGTAAAATAAATCCTAACCTAAGTTACAATTAAACCTAACACTACACTATCAATAAATTAATTAAATAAACTACCTACAATTACCTACAATTAACCTAACACTACACTATCAATAAATTAATTAAATACAATTCCTACAAATAAATACAATTAAATAAACTAGCTAAAGTACAAAAAATAAAAAAGAACTAAGTTACAAAAAATAAAAAATATTTACAAACATAAGAAAAATATTACAACAATTTTAAACTAATTACACCTACTCTAAGCCCCCTAATAAAATAACAAAGCCCCCCAAAATAAAAAAATGCCCTACCCTATTCTAAATTACAAAAGTTCAAAGCTCTTTTACCTTACCAGCCCTGAACAGGGCCCTTTGCGGGGCATGCCCCAAAGAATTCAGCTCTTTTGCCTGTAAAAAAAAACATACAATACCCCCCCCAACATTACAACCCACCACCCACATACCCCTAATCTAACCCAAACCCCCCTTAAATAAACCTAACACTAAGCCCCTGAAGATCTTCCTACCTTATCTTCACCCTGCCAGGTTCACCGATCCGTCCTGAAGAGCTCCTCCGATGTCCTGATCCAAGCCCAAGCGGGGGGCTGAAGAGGTCCATGATCCGGCTGAAGTCTTCATCCAAGCGGGAGCTGAAGAGGTCCATGATCCGGCTGAAGTCTTCATCCAAGTGGGAGCTGAAGAGGTCCATGATCCGGATGAAGTCTTCTATCAACGGCATCTTCAATCTTCTTTCTTCCGGATCCATCTTGCAGACCTCCGACGCGGAACATCCTCTTCTCCCGACGCCTACTAGCCGAATGACGGTTCCTTTAAGGGACGTCATCCAAGATGGCGTCCCTCGAATTCCGATTGGCTGATAGGATTCTATCAGCCAATCGGAATTAAGGTAGGAATATTCTGATTGGCTGATGGAATCAGCCAATCAGAATCAAGTTCAATCCGATTGGCTGATCCAATCAGCCAATCAGATTGACAAACATTAGAAAAATATTACAACAATTTTAAACTAATTACACCTACTCTAAGCCCCCTAATAAAATAACAAAGCCCCCCAAAATAAAAAAAATGCCCTACCCTATTCTAAATTAAAAAAGTTCAAAGCTCTTTTACCTTACTAGCCCTGAACAGGGCCCTTTGCGGGGCATGCCATAAAAAAATTCAGCTCTTTTGCCTGTAAAGAAAACACATACAATACCCCCCCCCCAACATTACAACCCACCACCCACATACCCCTAATCTAACCCAAACCCCCCTTAAATAAACCTAACACTAAGCCCCTGAAGATCTCCCTACCTTGTCTTCACCTCACCGGGTCCCGATCTGTCCAGAAGAGCCTCCGATGTCTTGATCCAAGCCCAAGCGGGGGGCTGAAGAGTGACGTCCATCCTCGGGCTGAAGTCTGGATCCAAGCGGCGGCTGAAGAAATCCATCATCGGGCTGAAGTCGGAAGTCCATCATCGGGATGAAGTCTTCTATCAAGCAGCATCTTCAATCTTCTTTCTTCCGGAGCGGAGCGGAGCCATCTTCTTCCCAGCCGACGCGGATCCATCATCTTCTAATAATGCCTACTAGCGGAATGACGGTTCCTTTAAATGACGTCAAGATGTTGTCCATCGAATTCTGATTGGCTGATAGGATTCTATCAGCCAGTCGGAATTAAGGTAGGAAAATTCTGATTGGCTGATGGAATCAGCCAATCAGATTCAAGTTCAATCCGATTGGCTGATCCGATCAGCCAATCAGATTGAGCTTGCATTCTATTGGCTGATCAAACAGCCCCATTGTTTTCTATGGGGGAATCGTGCACGAGCACGTTTTTGAAGCTGGCCGCGTCCGTAAGCAACGCTGGTATCTAGAGTTGCAGTGGTGGTAAATATGCTATACGCTCCTTTTTTGGAGCCTAACGCAGCCATTCTGTGAACTCTAAATACCAGCGGTATTTAAAAGGTGCGGGAGAAAAAAAGCACGCGTAGCTAACGCACCCCTTTGGTCGCAGAATTATAAATCTAGCCGTATTATTCCACAAAATTAAAGCATGCATTGATGAATGTGTCTATTAATATTGGCATGACATACATTTAATCCTAATGTAAAAGAGAGATTCACAGCATTAATCGGAAAATTGAATCAGATAGAGAAGATTATATTATTAATCGATAATATGAATGGTAGTATCTACTGTTTATATATTCTGAAGAGTAATTGATTGAAGCATCAAGCTTAAAATTAGACCATTAAAGATTACAAAGGCAATCACCAAAATATATATGTAAATCAGTGTTTACCTGGTTTAAAAGGCTAGGTGGAGCGGCCATTTCAATTTCATAATATTACACACTCCCATATTATTCAATTGTTGAATATTCTGAAATCAATCCACGGGCATGTGTCTAAAAGAACTCTATTGCATTTCAATCTCAAATGCATACATGCATACTGAAATATTATACAAAATATAAATAAATTATCAATTCATAAATATTAGCACATAATGTTGCCTTTGATAAAGTAATTTATTTATGAAATATTACATGAAAAATAACAGTGAACATTCAGAGTTTAAAGGATCTATTAAATCTTCTAAGTAATTATATTTGATTCCAATCAATCAATAATTTAAAACATAGTCATTATTGTGTATTTGTATCAATAGCTTATGAGAACAAGAATCAAGACTTTAACTAATGTATAATCTGTATTTCTTTCAAGATAATATTTATTGATATCATATATGTCTATTTTTTAAATATATTTCAGATGGACCTTCCACTTATGGGAATCAGCCTCCTGCCCCTCCCCAGCCAAAAGCCCCTCCCCAGTCAGAAGCCCCACCCCAGCCCGAAACCACTCCCGGCCCTTCCCATTCCTCCTATCCTGTCCCTCCCAAAAAATGCCCCTTTGCCCCCCCCTTGCCGCTCTCCCCATATTGCCGCCCGTACAGCTACCCCACCTGCCCAGCCCCCAACTCACCAGGCCTCTGACTCCCCAGCTGTATGGGCTACCCCAGAGTGGCAGCCCAATCCAATCCCATCACTCCCCCCTTCCCTCCCCCTCCAGACTTTTACCCCAGTCCCCACCTTCATTGTCCTGGGTGTCGGATTGTCCTTCCCAGCCACAGATGTAAGTATCATTACAAATCCACATTATAACATACTTTCTTAAAGGGACATTATAGTGATATAATTAGACATAAATTGATTTTTTAATTCAAAAAAGTTTTGATAAATCTTTTCTTTATTTGATTAATATAAATGTTTCCGATCTTCAGTTTTGTGAAATCAACATCCATATTTTCGAATATCTAAATGATATTGCCTAGATATTGTATATCTATTCTGTATATATGACAATATTTTGTATTTGTTATCACTGCCTTTTTCACAGTGTGTCATAAACCAAAGAAATATATTTTTCAAGATTGAGAGGGTTTTGATTTGTGTTAAGATCTTAAAGGGACAGTATACTATAAAATATTTTTTCCCTTAATGTGTTTACAATTAGTTTTTGTACCAGCTGCAGAGTATAAAATGTATGCGATTTGCTTTTTAAGGCTTCTTTGTGTATATGAATTAGCTGATTTTGTGTTTTCAAACCACAACCTAATAAAATGGTTTGAACTTGTAGGTATTATCAGATCTCATTACATTATCCCATTTTGAAAATATACCTGCTTCTTTATCTCATATCACTCCATATACCAATCACCAATACTTGGATAGAACAATTGAAAATTAACTTTTTATTACCTTATCTCTTCTATAACCCACTGGGAGTGTAATTTCTTCTGCTTGCTGTGTTTACACAGCTTGGCCTCGAGGCCAAAAGGTTTAAGGATAGGTGTGGATACCACAGGCTAAATAAACTATTTCAGATGCAAGGACAATGGAAATACTTATAAACAATTTAATACACTCCAGCAGGTAAAGTGGATCATTGTGAACCAATTAAAGGGGAGTACATTTTTGAGTAAACTGTCCCTTTAATGATTTATCTATGAAGAACATATTTAATGTGTAAATCTTCTATATAGAATATTTAATTATAATAATGATTTGTCTTTTTATTATTACAATGTCTCTTTGCTCTCTTTTTATTATGTGCTGGAATTAACAATAATTTTCATACTTTATTTTTGTTTAGGTTGTGACTCAGCATTGTTAACGCTAGAGGCTCTAGCACATATAGAGCAGACCATGCTGAGGAACAGTGTGTTGTTGGGAAGGATGCACAACACCATGCATACCCAGCTGCGGATGCAGCGCTTGACTCTAGAGCGCGTTCTGAGTTTAGAGTCAATGCATGAATCCGCAGCTGGTAATGCACAGGACGATGAGAGTCATGCTGATGCTGCATAAGTGGAGGATCCAGAGATGCTCCGAGGGCGCAGATACGAATCTTCCTTCCACATGTTACTTTGTTTGTATTTATTGTTGCCATTTGGCCTTTTTTGTTTTTTTGTTGTGCCTGTTGCACTATTTCACCTTGTCAGATGGCTCCAATGGGGCTGTATTGGCCCTTGTCAACTCCCTGCAAGGACTATGATGCACTATTTCAACTTGTCAGATGGCTCCAATGGGGCTGTGTTGGCCTTTGTTGGCCCTTGTCAACTCCCTCCAAGGACTGTGATGCACTATTTAAACTTGTCAGATGGCTCCAATGGGGCTGTGTTGGCCCTTGTCAACTCCCTCCAAGGACTGTGATGCACTATTTCAACTTGTCAGATGGCTCCAATGGGGCTGTGTTGGCCTTTGTCAACTCCCTCCAAGGACTGTGATGCACTATTTCAACTTGTCAGATGGCTCCAATGGGGCTGTGTTGGCCCTTGTCAACTCCCTCCAAGGACTGTGATGCACTATTTCAATTTGTCAGATGGCTCCAATGGGGCTGTGTTGGCCTTTGTCAACTCCCTCCAAGGACTGTGATGCACTATTTCAACTTGTCAGATGGCTCCAATGGGGCTGTGTTGGCCTTTGTTGGCCCTTGTCAACTCCCTCCAAGGACTGTGATGCACTATTTAAACTTGTCAGATGGCTCCAATGGGGCTGTGTTGGCCCTTGTCAACTCCCTCCAAGGACTGTGATGCACTATTTCAACTTGTCAGATGGCTCCAATGGGGCTGTGTTGGCCTTTGTCAACTCCCTCCAAGGACTGTGATGCACTATTTCAACTTGTCAGATGGCTCCAATGGGGCTGTGTTGGCCCTTGTCAACTCCCTCCAAGGACTGTGATGCACTATTTCAATTTGTCAGATGGCTCCAATGGGGCTGTGTTGGCCTTTGTCAACTCCCTCCAAGGACTGTGATGCACTATTTCAACTTGTCAGATGGCTCCAATGGGGCTGTGTTGGCCCTTGTCAACTCCCTCCATGGACTGTGATGCACTCTTTCACCTTGTCAGATGGCTCCAATGGGGCTGATTTATCAATATGACTTTTTGTAACGTTATCTTATTTCTTTATGTTTTATGACATCATAATAAAAAAAATGTCATTAATATATTATTTGTTCTCTTTATTCATGTCATTTATTAAAATCTATATTTTAGGTGGTTAATCCTTAAAGGGACATGAAACCAAAAAATGGTCTTTCATGATTCATGAATCTCTTATTTAATTTGCTTAATTTTCTTGATATACTTTGCAGAAAGGTTTATCTTTGCAAGATCATAAGTAGCTGAGAACTGAGGTTCTAGATGTTGATTGTTGTTTGTATATATATATATAGGAAAAAAAAACAAGAAACTCCTCGGCACTCCAAAGATGAGATAAGTAAAAGCAATCCTTTATTTGATTAGCATGGTAAAAACATGATCCATATACAGCTGCTTGATAAAATCATAATTAGAACAGAGAAACAGGGGGAACATCACCCTCCTGTGACATCAATATATATATATAGGTTGTTGTTGGCTCATCCATGTGTTCGTTTCTAAACTATTTGTGAATTGATGCATCTTTAACAAATGATCCCAAGATTATTAAACTGAGATAATCGATGTAAATGATTCATTTGATGGAAATAGTATCCTCTCTGTGAATCCTGAACTTAATTGTTTGTATTTCATGTCCCTTTAAGTGATGCTGATCACAATTCTTAAGGAATGGATATTAATTTCTAATGCATTTTTGTCCTTTTTACATCAACATAGACATATAATATTTTTAAAACAGACTATTATTTTAATGTTTATCCAAAAAAAGTATTTTTTCAGCCACCAGTTAAACTTTAAAAAGACCTTTATTCATTTCTTACAGGGTCCATCATATCAACCTATGCCAGGTTCTTAATCATGATAGGTTTGAAACGTTGTTGATATGATGGACCCTGTAAGAAATGAATAAAGGTCTTTTTAAAGTTTAACTGGTGGCTGGAAAAATACTTTTTTTGGATATACATTGGGGTCTGGCTAACCCTTTTCCTGTGCCCCAGAAGGAAAATAGGTGCTGTCTTTCACTATCATATTCACAATATTATTTTAATGTTGACAGCACATGTATTCCAATTTCACTTATATCTTATTGTAGTAGTCTAACAAAAACAATCACTGTGTGTAATGCGCATATTTTAGCTGATTAATATCTTTCTCTTATTATTGTTTCTCTTTAATGATCCAACGATATATTGCTATAGGTAGGCTGACCATATTTCAACTTGAATAAGTGACACATCTGATAAATACATGTGTCATTATTCTTATTCCAAATAAATCTTTAAACATATCTGAAAACATCCCTGACATATGTATTTCTCATGTGTCTCTTTTTAAAGCGTAAAGATGGACACCATATCTATAGGTAACATATAATGTATAACCAATCCAGATTTTCATAATGTAACTCGTAGCATTATTTCTTATTTAAAGAGACATGAAACACAATAATCTATTATCTCATTTATGTATAACATACGATTTTTAAATAATTTTCTTTCCATAAATTCTCAAATCTTCTTCAGTCTCTTTGTGTCATTTGTTTAAGGAGCAGCAGGGCACTACTGGTTTGGAAATGAACACATAGGTGAACCAATGACAATCGGTATATATATGTAGCCACCAATCAGCAGTTAGAACATCGTATTTTTCTGCTCTTGAGATTACCTCTAAACACATTTCATCAAAAGATTAAAATTTAATTTGAAAATGAAGTTCAAATTGCAATGTCGTACATAATCGTGTAACATAAAATGCTTGCTAAATAGTTAATAATCCTCCGATTCTAATGAAATATATCTTTATTACCAACAATGGATTATATTTCATATATCACAGTATTACATTATCTAGCGTGACATTCATAGATAACAATATAGCACATACTAGCTTTAAAATATAAATATGTTTCTTATTGACATGCAAAGCTGTAAAATGAGTTCTTGGATTGGATGCCGTTTTTACGCGATCTCGGATGCGCCTTTGATTGGCTGATGTTTTTACGCGATCTCGGATGCGCCATGTTGCTTAAGACGTCAGATGCCAAGCTGTAAAATAAGTTCTTGGATTGGATGCCGTTTTTTCACGATCTTGAATGCGCCTTTGATTGGCTGACGTTTTTACACAATCTCGGATGCGCCTTTGATTGGCTGACGTTTTTACGCAATCTCGGATGCGCCACGTTGCTTTAGACATCACATGCCAAGCTGTAAAAGAAGTTCTTGGATTGGATGCCGTTTTTACACAATCTCGGATGCGCCTTTGATTGGCTGACGTTTTTACGCGATCTCAGATGCGCCATGTTGCTTAAGACGTCACATGCCAAGGTGTTAAATCCGTCTGATTGGATTACGTTGTCCCGCAATATTTGATTTTGCACGTAACCCACGTTTGCGAATGAGAAGACAAGTTTAAAACCATGACGATTATGGATTGTGTCAATCATGTACATTGTTGAACCATAGCTGATAAAGAACACAAAAATCTCTTTTGATGGCTGTCTCGTTGAAGAAACAAATGAAGGCAATATGTTTTTCATGCATAATATATTTTGAGGCAAGTGCAAATCCATGAATATACTCCATCTTAATATGTAATATGTTTGTCAACAATATTTTCCTTTTTCTAAATAATTACTGTGTTGTGTTGAATTTTCTACATATCTAATTCCTAAAGTTGCGCTTTTGTATTTGAATCAAGTAATCAATATGCATTGACCTTTATCATATGATAAATATATGAGATGCCTACTTATTCTAGATGTTATGTCCTGATCTTTTTTCTTAAAGGGACATTATACACTCATTTTTTCTTAGCATATATGTTTTGTAGATGATCTATTTATTTAGCCCATTATCTTTTTTTTATTTTTTTTTAAATGTATAGTTTTGCTTATTTTTAAATAACATTGCTGTGATTTTCTGACTCCTAACCAAGCCCCAAAGTTTGATGGGAATACTGTCAGCTACCTTCTCCAGCTTGCTCCTGTTTGTGTAAAGGGTCTTTTCATATGCAAAAGAAGGGGGAGTGTCTTATTTCCCACTTGCAATGGGCTTTCCAGCTAACTTTTCAACATAGTTAAACTGAGAGTTTCTAAGTAAGTCTTTGAACCATTTTATCATGGATTTTTATATCAGTATCTGGGCATCTTGTTCTTTATAGTAGTGTCTATTACATGCACTTCTATGAAAATGAGTGTATACTGTCCCTTTAATGTAAATGCTCAGTATTGTGTCATGTATGACTTCCAAATTGTTAATCTCCAAATATATAACTGTGAGCATATATTTCTAATGTAACTCTTAAAAAGACATGAAACCAGATTCCTTTTAAATGAAATGTCTTTCTTAAAGAATTCAAACACTATAATGTATCTTTAAGAAAATAGACTTTATTTAAGACTTTACACGTCAAGAGAAATATGGCATACAGGCTTAGTATCCTATTCATATATATTTTCTTGTTTGAACAAGTATCCCTAAGGATTACTATATGTTAGCATATGTTCTTGTTTAAAGGGACAGTCAAGTCAAGCAAAACAGTAATGATTTAAATCTCAAAAAATGCAATTTTTAAAAAATATATCTCAAACTTTTATCACCAATTGATCTTAGTTCTCTTGGTGTTCTTAGTTGATAGCTAAACCTAGGAGGTTCATCTGCTCATTTCTTAGACCTTGAAGAGTGCATCTAATCTGAATGCATTTTGATCACTAGAGGGCATTATTTTTTGTGTTTCATATAGAAAACATTGAGCTTATGCAGTATAGTTAACCTGGATTGATCAGTGATTGGCTGAAATGCCGGTCTGTCAAAAGAACAGAAATAAGTGGTCATTTTCAGAGGCATAGATACAAGGTTAATGATAGAAGTAAAACATGTATTTCTCTAAGTCTTATTTTTCCAAACTTGATAATGCGTAATAAAGTGTTTTCTTTGTAACCAACAATAATTAATGCTTGGCATCAAAACAGTGATATGCCATAATGTATAATTGTAATGGTCATTTTGTTTGAGATTAGGGAAACAGTTTGGACATCACATCACAGAAACCAATCAATGTAATCAACAAGGATAGGTATGTGATGATGTGGTCTACACACACTTGTAAAACACACTCTGCAAATAATCTGCCTCCATGGACCCGGTCCTATAGAAGCAGATTATATACAGAGTGTGCTCCACAAGTGTAAGAAGACCACATCATCACATACCAATCCATTACACATTAAATAACTAAAAATATATATAAAAAATACTTCCTCTTCCTTCCCCTCTTTCCACAAGACTGACGCTCTGGGGGGGGGGGGCAACTGCCCCCTCTGATGAGATCTCATTGGAGATGTTTGGGGAAGAGGGGAAGGAGGAGTACTGGGATCACCTGGCTGAGGAGGAGATTGAGGATGAGATGGAGGAGGGCCAGGAGCAGATGGTCCAGCAGCAGATGGTGCGTTATGCACCTCCCGGAGGACCTGCAATATATCCTTAAGAGTATTCAAGATTTCTCTTTGGTCTTGGTGAATCTCTCTTTGGTCTTGGCGAAGATCATTAATTGCTTCCGTGAGATGGACTCTGCTTTTCACCTGTTCCCTCCGGGAGGCACACATCTCTTCAAGAAAATCTTTTAATATCTGCAGCTCTGCTATCTCTGCTGGTATCTCCTCCTGAGTAGCTGCTGGTGCATGGCGGGCTGCTGGTGCACGGCGGGCTGCTGGTGCACGGTGGGCTGCTGGTGCAGGAGGGGCTGCTGGTGCAGGAGGGGCTGCTGCAGGGATCTCTTCTGCAGCGGGGGCTTCTTTAGAGGATGAGGGTAGAGGGATGTCTTCCATGTCTCCCCGAGGTGGCGAGTCATTTGCACCACTCTCATACCTGGGTGAAGGAGGAGCCTGTGGGTGCTGTGCTGCCTCCTCCCCGGGCTCAGACTCTGTATATTGTAAAAAGAAAGAAATTGAGATATTAGCACAGTTCCAAATAAAGATGTAAATGTTGTATTTGAAAGTGTATTAATGATGCTGCCTTTGTAATTCAATTGTACGCAAAAGCAATCAATACGATTTCCGCATTTTCCAAACCGTGTTTCTGATATCTATATGGTCAATCTGAATGTGTTTTGCGTTTGTTTTCAGTCTGTTTAAATGCACACCTAATTTGTAGACTAGATACTAATGTGATGGCTTTTCGGGAAACTTTTGCAAGGTAATTGTAAATGCGTTTATGTAATAATGTCTAAAAAAGTGTAATTGCGTTAATCATATCCTTAAATATATTATTTATTTTTTATTTAAAGAGATTATTAAATGAGCTTACCGGAAGATGAGAGTGGCAGGTTCCCGGTATCGACTCCTCCGATTCCGACTATGGCCACCACAGAGATGCTGGGACGCAGCATTTCCTCCCATCGGGAATATTCAATGATCATTTATGGACCGCCACTGGTCCCTGTTAGATATTGGTTCTCCCTTGAGAGCTTTCTTTTGAGTTCCATTCTGTAGTCCCGGTAGCGATGCTGTATAGACTTGACATCCCTGTTATGGACCCCCACTGCATTAACGGCATCCCTGATCTCCAGCCATAGTTTCCTCTTCTCCTTAGGGGTGGCCTTCTGAGCCTGCAGCCTCCTAGCCCTCTCCATATAAGCCTCTATGAGGGCCTCCTTCTCATCCATGGTATATCTTGCCTTCCTACTCAGCTTGGCTTTCCCCTGTGATGTGAGCCCCGGATTCCCGGACTGTGAAGCTGTCAGATAACAGGCAAATCTGGTATCCAGTTGTCTGTCTGTGAACATAAATGTTTAAATTGACATGAATCACAACTGCTGAAATAATGTTTAAAGGGCCATAATACCCAAATGTTTAAACACTTGAAAGTGATACAATATAGCTGTAAAAAGCTGACTAGAAAATTTCACCTGAACATGTAAAAAAGAAAGATATTTTACCTCAAAAGTTCCTACGTAGCCACATCCCATTGTAAAGGATTTCTAAGCAGCATATTAGTGTGTCTGTCCTGGGACAGCTTAGGGGATGAGCCTCATGAACTCTCATATTATTTCACCAATCAGGTAAAGGAAGCTTACTATGAAATCTCATGAGAGTTAAGTCAAATCTCATGAGATCACAGTAAAAGAGTTCATGACCTTAGCACTGCTGATGCTGATTGGCTCCAGTTCATTTCTTCATTTTTTTTCAGCTGAGTATAACTTTTTTACACAGAACTTACTCTGCTGAGCTGAGGAAGTTGTGAGGTAAAATATCTTCCTTTCTTACATAGAGATGCTCAGGTGATATTTTCCTGTCAGCTTTTTACAGTTATACTGCATCAGTTTCAAGTGATTTAGCATATGAGTATTATGTCCCTTTAAGTCACAGAGTGAGTGGTTGTTGCAATAAGATATCTGGAATAAAACATCAACAACCATGAGGCTGTGTTATAATTCCCAGAAGTCAAGTGGCAGTTCTTAGATGGTGATATATATGAATTAAAGTTATTGCTGCCACAAGTACGAAATAACTGCAGCAACTTTATTCACATAATGTACCAATGATGAAACATGTGTAGTAAGAGAGTACTCTATCTGAGATAACCGGTTCAAGGCTTAAGTGAGAAATAACAAGTATACAACTTAAGGGTACTTCTTCCTTAGAGGAGATAACCACAGTGGATTAATTTAGTTTTACCTTGTTCGGTAAGTAGAGAGTTCGTCTGCAGCACACAGTCCTCGGTGCAGCTTGATGGCGTGTGACGTCACAGCAGCGAAGGATCCGGAAGGAGCCGACTGAGAGTTTGGTAGGGCTTGCCAGATAGGAAACGGAAGGAAGAGATCCAATGTAGCTGTAGGTAGCACGTATCCTGGGTAGGAGGCTGTGAGGAATAACAGTAGTGGAACTGCAATACCAAGCAGGGAAGAGAATGGCAAGGAAGCATTTATAGCGGTCTAGGTAAGTGACGTCAGTTAAAGGGAAAGTAGTAATTTGCAATGAGGTACACTCTGTAGAATAACAGAGATCATGACACGACTCCCCCTACAAGGAGCTGCCCTGCAGCTCAAGGATGCGGGCGGGCAGGATTTCACTGATGGAATTGCGAGATAAATCTAGGAGCAGAGATATTGGCAGCTGGTTCCCAAGAATCATCCTCGTGAGCATATCCTTTCCAGTGAATGAGATACTCCAAAATCCCCTTCTTGCGTCTGGAATCGAGAACAGAGTGAACCTCGTATTCTTTATCAGGGTCTATGGAGACCACAGGAGTCGAGGTCGATGTGGTTCTGACGTCCCGATAAGGTTTTATGAGGGAAACATGGAAAGTCGGGTGGATTCTAAAAGTGTCAGGAAGGCGTAAGCGGACAGCATTAGTATTTATAACTCGGTCAACAGGGTAAGGTCCTATGTAGAGTGGAGAGAGTTTCTTAGAAGGAGTTTGTAAACGTAAGTTCTTGGTTGATAGCCAAACTAAATCCCCCTCAGCGTACTGTGGTGGGGGTCTTCTACGTTTGTCATAATAGAACTTATAACTATTCTTTGCATGATCAATGGATTCTGCATGGAGGAGAAATTAGTCCAGATTGTGTTTGAGATATCGTTGACAATAGGACAGGTACTTTGGTAGTCCGGCAGGAGATGGAAGCTGGGATGGAAGCCGTAATTAGAGTAAAAAGGAGTTTGATTAGTGGTGGAATGGACAGTGTTATTGTAACAAAATTCTGCATATGGTAGATGTTCAGACCAAGAGTGATGGTTATGGCTACAGAAGCTTCAGAGGAATTGTTCCAACCATTGATTGTATCTTTCTGTCTGCCCGTTGGATTGAGGATGATAAGCAGAGGTCAATTTTTTGTTGATTGAGAGAGTTGTATAAAATTCTGCCCAAAATCTGCTAGTGAATTGCGATCCTCGATCAGACAAAATGGTTTTGGGTAGTCCATGGCGGGTGAAAACATGTAATATCAATAGCTGAACTGTTTCAGCTGCACTAGGTAATTTCTTATAAGGTATAAAGTGGACCATCTTACTAAAACGGTCAACTACTTCTAGTATGGTAGTGTTATTGGAGGAACGTGGAAGATCCACCATAAAATCAAGGACAATGTCCATCCATGGTCTAGTTGGAGTTGCAAGTGGCATTAATAATCCGTAGGGTAATTGCTTACTGCTTTTAGATGTGCAACAAGTTTTGCATGCGAGTATGTATTGAGCGATGTGTGCTGACATGTTGGGCCACCAATATGAACTGTTCACTAGATCCTGTTTTTTTTAATACCCTGATGACCAGCCCAAAGGGAATCATGAACTGAGTGGAGTAACAAGCCCCTTACTGCGGGCGGTACTTATAACCTTTCTCTGTGAAAATATAAGCCATTAGGTTTTTGGTGTAATTTGTTTAAGGGAAGAGAGGAATCCAGTTGTTGTTCTTTCTGTATGTAATCTGAATTGTCAATGGAAAAACCTATGATATTGGTTCTAGGTATTATTGTTTGCTGACTTGATGGATTGTTAATCTTCGCTGGGAGACGAGACAGTGCGTCTGTCTTTCCGTTCTTGGACGCAGGTCTGTACATGATCAAGTAGTTGAAACGGGAAAAGAATAAATTCCATCTCACCTTTCTTGCCGTTAAGGTTCTTGTACTCTTGAGGAATTGGAGATTTCTGTGGTTGGTGTAAATGAGAACCGGTTGTGTTGTACCCTCTAAGAGATGTCTCCAGTGTACAAAGGAGTCCTTGATGGCTAGTAACTCTCGGAGGAGGACATAACTCGGGAAAAGAATGCTACTGGATGTAGTGGGTCTTGGAAAGAATCTTGTTGGGATAACACAGCACCTATAGCATAATCTGAAGCATCCACTTCTAATATAAACTGTTTTTCAGGGTCAGGGAATCTGAGGATCGGTGCTGAAGTAAATCTATCCTTGAAGTAATCAAATACGTTTTGTGTGTCCTTTGTCCATTTAAAGGGAACCGTAGATTTGGTAAGATTAGTTAGAGGTTTAGCAAGAGCTGCAAAGTTTTTTTTAAACTTACGATAGAAATTTGTGAACCCCATAAATCTTTGAATATCTTTTTTATTCCTGGGTACAGGCCAATTCTTTATAGTTTCTATCTTTGTTTCTTCCATGTGGATTCCAGAGGGAGTAATCTGGTACCCAAGAAATGTAATGGACTTGGAGTTAAAGATACATTTTTCTGGTTTTGTGTACAATGAGTTATTCCTGAGCCTAGAAAGTACTTGTCTGACATGCTTAACATGTTCTGTTAAGGTTTTGGAGTATATAAGGATGTCATCTAGATAGATCACTAGATAAACATCAAGACTTTCTTTGAAGATATCGTTAATCAGGTGTTGGAAGGTTGCCGGGGCATTACATAGCCCAAAGGGCATGACCGTATACTCATATAACCCATAGCGGGTTCGAAAAGCTGTTAGCCATTCATCACCCTTGCGTATACGTATGAGATTATACGCTCCCCTGAGGTCAAGTTTAGTAAAATAAGTAGCATCTTCCAATCTTTCAATTAGTTCAGGAATCAGGGGTAGCGGGTAGCGATTCTTTATAGTAATGTTATTTAACTGCCTGTAATCTACAATTGGCCTTAGGGTGCCATCTTTGATCTTGAGAAAGAAAATGCCCGCACCTGGGGGTGATGTAGAATGGCGGATGAATCCTTTTTGTAAGTTTTCATCCAAGTAAGACCTTAAATGCTGGAGTTCTGGTTTAGATAGTGGAAATATGTGGCCACAGTGAATAGAGGAGATAACATTACCATCTATAACTCTAAGGAAGACAGGAGAGTGTTTCTTGATTAATGGTATTTTATTTAATTTAGTAAATTCCAAGTCAATGTAATTAGCTGTAGCCCTGGAATCAATTATAGCACTGACCTTGACCCGAAGCTGATCCCACTGCAAAAGAAGTGGAAGTTCACAGTATTTTGTATTGACAGGTGCTGGTTCATTAGACTGATTAAAGAAAAGTGTCTTACCCTTATTCTGACGTTGCAGAATCGGACACTTCTTGACTGTGTGATCTTCTGAAGCACAGTACATGCAGAGGTTTTGATTGCGACTACATAGCTTTTCTTGAGGTGTGAGGGGCCCTCTAAGGAAACCAATGTCCATAGGTTCTATAGGTGTGTGGGGTTGAGGTGGTGAGGACATACTGCTAGTATGACTAGATTTCTTAGGTGTTGTCTCATGATAAGTTTTCTCTTGCTGTCTTTCCCTAATGCGCTTATCTAGGGTTATACTGAGGTCAATAAGCTCTTTTAGGGTAGGTGGTATACCTGTACATGAGAGTTCATCTTTTATAGAGTCAGATAGACCCAACCGGAACTGGTTACGTAGAGACAAGTTGTTCCATTGGGTGTCCTTAGCTAACATTTTAAATTCTGTAATATAATCCTTTACGTGCCTTGTTCTCTGCTTTAAGGACCTCATTGCGGTCTCAGCAGTTATCTGTTTATGATGGTTGTCATAGAGTTGGGAGAGAGCAGCAAAAAAGGAATCTATTGAATTTAGTATGTCATCATTATGTTCAAAGTATTAGCCCAAGTTCCGGGTTCACCTCTTAGATAGGAAATGGTAGTTAGTACTTTTGCCCTATCTGTGGGGTAAGTAAGTGGTTTTAAGGCGAATAAAAGTTTACATGCATTCATGAAATCCCTAAATTGTGATCTTTCCCCATAGAATTTGTCTGGAGGACTAACCTGGGGTTCTACTGAATGTACTTTTGTTTCAATTACATCTTTTATGTAAATCTTAAGAGCATCATTTTCTGCTTTAACTGTGTTTAGACCATCTGCTATGAGATCTACTCTTTGGCTGCATATGTGAGACTATTTCAGCTGGATCCATGATATATTTAGGCTTGGTATTCTGTCAGATAACAGGCAAATCTGGTATCCAGTTGTCTGTCTGTGAACATAAATGTTTACATTGACATGAATCTCAACTGCTGAAATAATGTTTAATTCACAGAGTGAGTGGTTGTTGCAATAAGATATCTGGAATAAAACATCAACAACCATGAGGCTGTGTTATAATTCCCAGAAGTCAAGTAGCAGTTCTTAGATGGTGATATATACGAATTAAAGCTATTGCTGCCACTTGTAACAAGTACGAAATAACTGCAGCAACTTTATTCACATAATGTACCAATGATGAAACATGTGCAGTAAGAGAGTACTCTATCTGAGATAACCGGTTGAAGGCTTAAGTGAGAAATAACAAGTATACAACTTAAGGTTACTTCTTCCTTGGAGGAGATAACCACAGTGGATTAATTTAGTATTACCTTGTTCGGTAAGTAGAGAGTTCGTCTGCAGCATGCAGTCCTCGGTGGAGCTTGATGGCGTGTGACATCACCGCAGTGAAGGATCCAGAAGTTATAGCCGACTGAGAGTTCCGTAGGGCTTGCCAGATAGGAAACGGAAGGAAGAGATCCAATGTAGCTGTAGGTAGCACGTATCCTGGGTTGGATGCTGTGAGGAATAACAGTAGAGGAACTGCAATACCAAGCAGGGAGGAGAATGGCAGGGAAGCATTTATAGCGGTCTAGGTAAGTGACGTCAGTTAAAGGGAAAGTAGTAATTTGCAATGAGGTACACACTGTAGAATAACAGAGATCATGACAGAAGCTCTACACTGCACGCCACTGGGCCCAGCCACTTGTTCATCTTGAACAAAGTGGCCGGGTCCACCCACCACTTCCTCTCCCCCTTCCTCTCCCCCTTCCTGTCCCCTCCCTCTCCCTCTCCTTCTCCCTCTTTCCTGACTAACCTTCTGCCTGACCTCCTCTACAACCTCTTCTCTAAGCTGCTGCCTAATCAGCTCTAATAGCTGCGGGCTAATCTGACCCCTATCCCCCCCTCCCGGCATACTCAAACAAAAAGTAAATGTGCCCAAACGAAAGGGGTCAAAATAAATAACAAACAGTAAAAAGTGCAAAAAGTGTGAAAGGGATATAAATAAAAGAGGGTAAGGGGTATTAAACAGCCAAACATGTAGAAAAAGACTAAAATGAGGATATGTAAACAAAATCTAACTATGGGATGGGTATGGACCTACAGGGAATGGGGTATGGGGTTACAGGGAATGGGGTATGGGATAAAAGGGAATGGGGTATGGGATTAAAGGGAATGTTGTAGGGAGTGTAGTATGAGAGGGGGATGGGGTATGGAGTGTATGTAGTGTTATTGATAAGTGTATGTATGTATTGAATGTGTTTGCGTGTAAATGTGTTAATATAAGTATTCAGAAAAAACATTCACACACTCACCCAAACAAACTCACGTTCACTAACGCTCTCTCACTAACTCACTATCTCACACTGCCACTAAGTAACTCTCACACTAACACTAACTCACTATCTGACACTAACACTAACTCACTATCTCACACTACCACTAACTAACTCTCACACTAACACTAACTGACTATCTCAAACTACCACTAACTAGCTCTCACAATAACACTAACTCACTCTCTCACACTAAAACTAACTCTCACAATAACAGTAACTCACTAAATCTCTCTAATCTCACAAAATCCGTCATCAACACAGTCAAAGAAGCCATGCTTGTAGCGTGCTTATATACCCTATGTAAATGTTTAATGATGTACCGGTTTGCCAAGTAAAGTATGTTCAGGTGTGCTTTGTTTGTAATTAGTATGTGTGCAATGTGTATTAGTTGTGTGAATTTGCGCATGCTCATATTGAGTTAGTATTTGTGGAATGTGTATAATGCGATGATGTCATAGTGATCGTTTTGCATAACATTGTCCAAAAGTAGTATCTGTAAATGTAAATGGTGATTTGTGATGGTGTCGTATTTGTAAAGTGTTGTAAATGTTTCTTTGTACTAATGTTCCGTAATCTTGAATGCGAATGTTTTGTTTGTGTATGGGTGTGCAATTCTTTTTTCGTGTTGTTTTGTTCCGTGTTACAAGATAGTAACGTATTTATGTATTCCTCGTTTAATGTAAATGTTATGCATTCTTTTTCTTTTCTGATTGTGAATGTGTAATGTTGCGTGATTGTTGTTTTTGATGTGTGTTTTTGTTGTGTGTTATTCCGTGTACGTAATATGACAGAGCAGTGCGTATTTCTCGCGAGATCGAGTGTTAGCTGAAAAATCTGTGCTTCTTTCATTTATCATTGATCTCTATGGGAGAATATTTAAGGCTGACGTGATTACACGTAAAAAATAAACGCGGTAGTTGTGTTACCGCGACGCGTTACGAGGTTGTTTGGAGACTCGTAATACCTACGTTAAGAAAAGTGCACAATGGAAATAAAGTACACGTAACTAACGCACCCCTCATAACGCACAACTCGTAATCTGGCCGAAAGGATCTTGTCTGCTGATGGTTCAGATTATATTCTATTACTGCTGTACCCAGGTTATACATGAAAATCTTAAGTAATCAAGCCACTTACCAATATTTGAACTACTAAAGTGGTTGGATAAAGCACTTGAACTGAGCACCAATAGCTTCAAACAGAGGTCGCCTAGCCGACCGGTGTAGTGTAATTCAGTAGTGCGATGTAAGAAGCGCCAAAGGCAGGTGGAATGTGATTAATTAAATATGTTTTATATTTATGTAATTTTAATACAGAGATAAAAGAATAAAACAATATAAGAATAATATATAAAAAACAATGTGTAAAATAAACCGGTGGATCCACCTAGCTATAACAGTAGAAATCTACCTCTAAACATAAATAGCTTAAAATCAATTGTCTTTTCAATATTAGAATAGGCTGGTATAACAATGGTTATTGTGGAACCTGGGTGTTAGCCAGACTGTCCCTAAATTCCCTCAATGGGGAGCTGTAACATACGTGTTAACAGTGTAAATGTGAAAAACAAATCTGAAAAAATAAAAAAACAGTGAAAAAATTGAAAAAATTGAAAAATAGGGAAAAATTAAAAATGAAAATGAAAAAATGGTGTAAGTAAAAAATCAGAAAACAGAAAAAACAAGGAAAAAACAAGGAAAAAATCAGAAAACAGAAAAAACAAGGATACCAACTGTAGAGTCCAAAAATTAAGTGAGTGTCACAATCCTGTTAATTATGATCCAAAAGTCACAATAAAAAGTTAAACACAAACTTGTTTCCTAGTGGTGAGAAGTGTCGTGGTGTAGTAAACTTGTTTCCTAGTGGTGAGAAGTGTCGTGGTGTAGTAAACTTGTTTCCTGGTGGTGAGAATCCTGTGATGGTGATCCTATTGGTCCTAGTCCTCCATTAATTATACTGTCCTGTAAAAATAAAATAACATGTGCAAAATTGTCCAAACTAATATTAGAAGATTGGAAAAGAGCTTACTAACTGCTTGTCAACGCGTTTCGGCCCAGCTATAAAGGCCCACATAGCTGGGCCGAAACGCGTTGACAAGCAGCTGGTAAGCTCTTATTGGTTCTCAAATCATAGCAATCATGGAACAGGTATTAGGGTTATCCATTGACCTATCTCCACTAGTTATACTACTGAATTATACTCCTTATACATGTCAATATAAGTTAACTTTATTCAGAATGATGCTAAATTGAGCCAATGGTTTCCAAGATGGAAGAGTATGGGGTTTTCCACGGTGTCAAAATTAATCTTGTAACCTAGCTTAGATATACCACCTTTTTTGTTTACATTTTGATGTATATAAAGATACTGTCATGCCATTGCTCCGCTCTGGCTGTTGCCAGGGACATGGCACGTGCTGCTCTGACTCTGGCTATTGCCTTGGACGCTGTGCTTGATATCGGTGCGGCGATGACGTCATTGCCACACATCAGTGTCTCCCTTTGCCGGTTGGTCCCTTTGAACTCCTCTTGGCACAAATCAGTGCCTATGTAAGTACCTACAGTGCTTACAAACACTGCCCAAGTATAGGTGTTACTTTGTGTGTTCCTGGGTGTATTTTCTGAACTGCTGGATTGTTATTACGTTACTGAACACTGCCTGTCTGACCACTCTGCTTGCTTAACCCCTGAACTGCTGGATTGCTACACTGTTGCTGAACTCTGCCTGCTTAACCCCTGAACTGCTGGATTCCTACACTGTTGCTGAACTCTGCCTGTCTGACCAATCTGCCTGCTTAACCCCTGAACTGCTGGAATGCTACACTGTTTCTGAACTCTGCCTGTCTGACCACTATGCCTGCTTAACCCCTGAACTGCTGGATTGCTACACTGTTGCTGAACTCTGCCTGTCTGAACACTCTGCCTGCTTAACCCCTGAACTTGCGGATTGCTACACTGTTGTTGAACTCTGCCTGTCTGACTAATCTGCCTGCTTAACCCCTGAACTGCTGGATTGCTACACTGTTGCTGAACTCTGCCTGTCTGACCACTCTGCCTGCTTAACCCATGAACTACTGGATTGCTACACTGTTGCTGAACTCTGCCTGTCTGACCACTCTGTCTGCTTAACCCCTGAACTGTTGGATTGCTATACCGTTACTGAACTCTACCTGTCTGGTCCTTCTATTGGTTTACCCCTGAACTGTTATACTGCTTGATTGTCTTCCTGTTGCTGCCAAGGACTACCCTGCCTACTGTGAGTACTGCTTACCTCATTTTACAAACTCTCTCTGCTCTGGGATATTTCCTATCATTCCACTTGACGCCAGGATAAGAAGACTACTGGCCAAGTTTGGTCTGATAGAGGAATATCCCACGAGGGTTACATTATACTTGGGCCATGGACCCAAATGAGGTAGCAAGAGCAGTCTGTCTTCAGGGACAGATGCTGGGAACCCATACCATGCACTTGCAGAATTTGGATTCTAAACTAGAGGCTATAACCACTATGCTCTCCTCACTGGTTGCTGAGAAGAATGCTGCTTCTGTTGTTACACAGCCGGTCCCTGCTGCTAGTGATGCAGCTTCTTCCCCTGCTTCTGGAAGTATACCCCGGATACCATTATCTGACAAGTATGATGGTACTACCGACTGTAGGGGTTTTCTCAACCAGTGCAGGCTGCACTTTCGCAATGATCCTCACACCTTCCAGTCTCATCAGTCAAGGGCCACTTTTAGCATTTCTTTATTGAAAGACAAGGCCTTAGCCTGGGTCTCTCCCCTTTTGGAACTTTTCTGCTTTATCTTCTGTGTTTGGTATCTCTGGCCGTGCCTCTGCTGTAGAGTACTCTCACTTGCATCTCCACCAGAGCAATAGATCTGTGGCACAATACGCCATCGCACCTTGGCACTTGAGACCAGTTGGGATGGCAGTGCTCTCAAGGCGGCCTTTAGGAGAGTCTTGCATGAGCGCATCAAGGATGAGCTTACTTATCGTGATGTTCCTTCTTCCCTGGATGAATTCATAACACTTTGTATCAATCTTGAGTCTCGCTTTCAGGAGAGACAAGCTGAGAGAGACAGAACTCGTAGAACCCTTCCCTCTCGTCCTCCTACTCGTCCGGTCTCTAGACTATCCTCTCCACCTTCAGCACCTCCAGTCACCTCTGTAGAGGAACCCATGGATCTCTCCTCCATTAAGCCCATAGAATCTCCATTAAGCCCATAGAAAGACAGAGAAGGAGGAGATTGAGACTGTGTTTTTACTGTGGTTCTAACTCACACCAACTAAAGAATTGTGATATTTTGACGGGAAAAGCCAATGCTTAGAGGATAAAACTGGGGTACCTCTAAGCGTGTTCTCTACTAAATCCCCTCACTCCTCTCGGATCCTGGTACCTGTTACCCTTACCTTTCTTCAGAATTCTGTCCACGCTCAAGCCTTCATTGATTCAGGGGCAGCTGGAAATTTTCTTGATCACCGTTTTATGATTCAAGCAGGGTTGCCTCTTCTGCAGAAAAAAACAATGTCTCAAAATAACTATTCTGGATGGCACTCCCTTGGATCAGGGTTAATCCATTTCAAATCAGCACCCCTAACCCTGACTGTGGGAGTCCTTCATACCGAGCAGTTGCAATTCAATGTCTTGGTCTTCCTTGGCTTCATATACACAACCCGCAATTCGACTGGACTGAAGGACAGTTGGCCTCCTGGGGTACATTCTGCTTCAACTCCTAGCTGGCTAAGGTTACTCCTCTGCACCACATCCCCATAGCCAGTCTACTGACCCCTTCAAGCCTTCCCTCAGTATATGGAGATTTTACAGATGTGTTTGAAAAGAAAGCAGCTGTCGTGCTGCCAACCCACCATCCTTACGACTGCAAAATTTACCTCTTTCCTGGAGTCCCACTTTCTAAAGGGAGGACTTATCCACTCTGCAAAGCTGAAACCATGGCCATGGATGGCATGGAGGAATATATTCAAGAGAACCTAGCTAAAGGTTTTATTCACCCTTCCTCTTCTCCTGCTGGGGCTGGCTTCTTTTTCGTCAGTAAGAAAGATGGTGGGCTCAGACCCTGTATTGACTACAAAGCCCTAAACAACATCACTATCAAGATTCGCTATCCTATTCCTTTAATCACTGAACTTTATGATTCGCTCCAAAATGCTCGCTACTTCACTAAGTTGGATATGCATGGGGCGTACAATCTTATTTGTATATTCCCAGGGCTTCAACACAAGATCAGGGCATTACGAATATGTCGTAATACATTTTGGGCTGTGTAATGCACCTGCAGTCTTCCAAGCATTTGTCAACGATGTCTTCTGCGACCTCCTCAAACGCACTGTCATTCTCTGTCTGGATGACATCCTTATTTTTTTCCTCTACCCTTGAGGAGCATCATGAACACATGAGACAGGTACTTCTTCACCTCAGAGAAGATTCTCTGGTAGCTAAACTGGAGAAATGTGAGTTTGATCAAGTTCAGATCCAGTTCCTTGGCTATGTCATCTTGAAGGAGGGTTTTGCCATGGATCCTTCTAAGCTCACTGCAGTTCTGGAATGACCTCAACCCACCTCATTAAAAGAACTACAGAGATTCTTGGGATTCTCCAATAAAGAACTTTTCCCAAATAGTTGCTCCACTCACTGAGTTGACCAAATGGAACAGAGACTGCAAAATTTGGCCTCCTGAAGTCGTGGATACCTTCTCTCATCTGAAAAAGGCCTTTTGTTCTGCTCCTGTGCTCCGCCATCCTGATCCTGACCTGCAGTTCACTTTAGAGGTTGACACCTCCAAGATTGGAGCTAGAGCAGTTTTGACCCAAAGGGATCCTTTAACCTCCAAGTTGCACCCTGTAGCCTTTTTCTCCAAACGCTTTACTCCTGCAGAGAGGAATTACTATGTGGGTAATCGTGAACTATTAGCCATTAAGATGGCCACACTTTATTATTTTATGATTGTGTGGGTATAAATAATATGGATAATCTTAATATGTGTATTGTTATAGTGGACACGTACACGATTCATATTGTTTAGTCCGAAGGACCCTTTTGATAATACCATATCATTACGCTAGTAATAGGACGTACTTGCTTTGTGGTTTGTAGGCTCCGTATCCACACAACAGCCTGTGAGTCATTTGACACTAGCACTATCTTGCGCCGTGATTGGTTGACCTGGATGACATGCTTCATAGTCGGTCCGACTACGTCTGAGTCTGTGGGCTACGGCAGTGTTGTGGACCGGAACTGATATTACAAATTCAACATAGGTTTATTCATTCATTTTTGCATCTCACATTCATCTATCTAAGGATTTGTTCTTCTCATATAGACGGCCAATAGGTAATATAACAGTTGTGTGAATTAGAACATCAATCACAAATAAGAGATTTCCTAAATATCTATTGTGTAGTTGACGATTTCGTTCCTATACATAGGTAGCCAGCAGGTAACATTAGTAACTATGCTCTTTTTCCATGCTTAGGGAGGTACTGATGAATTACATTATCTCAATAGGAATCCCTTTATTTGTCTATATATATATTTTTTATATATATTTTTATTTTTTAATTATTGGGACTAGGATGTGTTTGGATGAATGTGTGTTCCCATATAGGGACTGAGTCATTAATTTGTTTGTATATTATGTATTATGTATCATACAATACACTTATAGATGTGTATGTCTGTCACATTGTGCTGTGTTAAACATCAACAGCTTTTATTTTTCGTATATACTATGGTCTCTATGGGAACCAAGCTAATGAGGATTCCATACACCTGGTATCAATCATCACACTTCCAATTATAGCTCACAATGGGTTTTAAATAGCAAGTGTATTTTTATTTTTTGTACAATAGCCTGAAGAAACAGCCCTTATGTGGCTGAGAAACGCGTTGCTTTTATTAAAGTTTATTTTATACTATACACTTGCTGCTGTTTGGATTGCACTTTATATTTTACATCCTGTTATTGCTGTGTAACCTGCTTACCACCTGGGAATAGTCAGCTGGGTGGCTGAGAAGCTTCAGCCTGCTTGTATTGCACCTGGAGGTGCTTAGGAATAAGTGAGTGAGTTGTTTTTCACATTACTTGCCCCTTTGAACCATACTGTGCTGGGCCATGTTGGTTTCATTTTGTATTAATCTAGGAACACACTGATATCTTTTGTTCACACTGATACCTGGTTGTTCCAATACAGTTAGCTGGAAAACTGTGAGGTTCCAGTCTGCCTGCTTGCACCTATCTGGTGCTATTCATTTGTGAGTAGCCCTTTATTCTCATACAAATCCTGATTGTGTTGATGGTACTAGGCCATTGGGCACCTCTGTGTCTTTTTCTCTTTTTAGATTGCTTGCATAACCAGGACCTTGACCTTCCTATGACAGAGAGCTGCCCCGATTCCCCTTGAAGCCCTTTTTGGACTTTGTTATGAACACTTGTTTTTTAATGGTTTGCTGAATTTTTGTTGATTTTTATATATATTTTTACCTTTTATTTTTGACATTGTATATTGTATATTTGTGAAGAGCGCCCCCTAGAGGAAATTTGTGTTAGCACTCTTTCTTCTTTTTTTATTAAGATGGCCCTGACTGAATGGCATCATTGGCTAGAGGGTACCGCCAATCCCATTCAGATTCTCACTGACCACAAGAATCTGACGTACCTAGAGACTGCTCATCGACTCAATCCTCGACAGGCCAGATGGGCCTTATTCTTTTCCCGTTTTAACTTTGTGGTTTCTTATGTTCCTGGGACCAAAAATAAAAAGGCTGACGGCCCTTTCCCATCAGTTTCCTCAGTCTAGTGACTCTTCTGAAGCTCCTATTGAACATATCATATCCCCCTCCTGTGTGGTTGCTGAACTTAACACCTCTCTTCTTCAAAGACTTCAGCATGCCCAGTCTAGAAAGCCTCCTGAAGCCCCCGCAGCTCCAGATATCTTCTTTGTACCTCTGAACCTACGCACTTTTATGCTATCCTAGGCTCATGACAGGAAACTATCAGGACATCCTGGTTTAAGAAGAACTTTTAAGCTTTTTTCCCAACTTGTATGGTGGCCTACCATGAAGTTTAACGCTCAGGATTATGTGAAAGCCTGCATGACTTTTCCTCTCAATAAGACTAACCGTTCTTTGCCTCCTGGGTTACTCCAACCGTTGTCCATTCCCAAACAACCTTGGACACACATAACAATAGATTTTATTGTGGACCTCCCTCCTTCTGACCATCATACTGTTATCTTGGTTGTCGTGGATCAATTCTCTAGACTGGCTCATTTTGTACCCTTAAAGAAACTACCATCTGCCCAAGAATTATCGTCTTTTTTTCTGTTTCATGTGGTATGACTTCATGACATTCCTGTAAACATTGTTTCCGACAGAGGTCCACAATTCATCTCTACCTTTTAGAAAGCCTTTTGCAAATTGATTGGAACCACTGTTTCTTTGTCTTCTGGCTACCATTCCCAGACTAGTGGGCTGACAGAGATAGTGAATCAAGATCTCGAAGCTTATCCCAGAACTTTTGTTAATTCTCTTCATACTAACTGGTCTGAATTGTTGCCCTTAGTTGAGCTGGCTAAGAACACTCTTTGGCACTCTTCACTACAATGTTCTCCATTTCAAGCAGCAGCAGGTTACCAACCTCGTGTATTTCCTCTTTCTGCTCAGTCCACAGGGGTTCCTGCTGCAGACCGACATGTTACCAACCTCACTACTCATTGGCACCGTATTCACTCTCAGTTACATTCAGCTGTCTCCAGATACAAGAGGTTTGCTGATCATCATAGAACTTCTGTTCGTGCCTTTTCGGTAGGTGAACGTGTTTGGGTCTCTACTCAACATATTCTTTTACATCAACCCAGTCACAAATTAGGGCCTAGGTATATTTGCCCTTACAAAGTCTTGAAAAGACTGTCTCCTATTGCCTACAAAGTGGCTTTGCCCAGAACCCTGTGCATACACCCAGTCTTCCACATCTCACTACTCAAGCCCTACATCAAGAACAGATATACTCAGCTCTGACCTCCTCCTCCTCTCTTGATTCATGTTGACCCTGAGTATGAGGTTGCTAAGATCCTGGACTCCAGATACAGGCATAGGCAACTGCATTACCTTGTGCATTGGAAGGGTTACTCTGTGGCGTATCGTTCCTGGGTTCCTGCCCGTGATGTGCATGCTCCATCTTTGGTCTCCAGATTCCATGCTTCTCAGCCGGCTCTGGTTAGCGGAGGGAACTCTTGAGTGGGGGGCTATGTCATGCCATTGCGCCGTTGTATCAGATAAGATATCTGAAAAGTCATCTATACAATGTATACAGTGCACAACATCAACTTTTTTTTCAACACTTTTCAATAGGTTTTCATAACCGTTTTACACATATTGAAATTACACCTAAATGTTTGGGAGAATTTCAAGACAATTTGAGACAATTCAATTATGATGCACATGTGCAGTACACACCATAGATGCCATTTTAGATGTGTTTATGAATATATGGACTAGAGATGTGCATTCAGCAGTTTTGTTCACTGACGAGTGTAGAAGTAGGTGGCTGCTTTTGGTATTCAATATCCTCTTGTGCAAGTGAAACACACTAAGATTTGTGCAAATCCGAAAAGACCTGAAAACAGCCTTCTACTTCCGCATTCAGCAGTGAACAAAACTGCTGAATGCACATCTCTAATATGGACTAGATTCATTAAACCTGTATTTATCATTATAGTAAAGTCTGTCAGTATTTGGAGGGATACAAATACGTGGTATATAGTACAGCTAATGAGATCTGCAGGAAACACAAGAAAAACTAAATCACTACAGCAACATCTAGAAATCTCTTTTAGCAATCACATTTTTAAAATGTTCTTTTTATTTTATAATCACATTTTCATGATTGTAATCTATAGTATGTCTTAAACAGGTTTTCTAACAGCAATTGCATCTTTCTGATCAGGATTTAACAGTTTACCGTTCTGTTTTGTTTATTTTCAACCAAGATCTACTACAGAAAACAAAAGTCCCAAAACACGTGTTTTTAAAAATCATGATTTACAATAACCTAGTGTTGCCACTGTAATAGAAAGACATATCTTGTTCGGTAGAGTGATGGCATTATTTTAAATCTTGTAACTTATTGTTTTGATGATTTACAGCATGAGAACTATTACATATAGAAGATTATTTAGGCCTTTTATTAGGAAAAATAATTTCCCACAATGCTCTTCTTGATTTCAGAGGAAAATCAGTGATTGAAAAAACAAACAATTTTTTTTTTAAAGTGTTAAAAGGTTTAAAAACACCATGGAGCAAACTTGCCTAATATACCCATCATGCTCACATTCAAATGGCATTAAAAAAAACACTCTATCCAATTGCAAAGCACACACATAGACTCCATTAACCCCATTTACCAATTTAAATTTGCAGTGATCCAAGCTTCATTATTTGAACACAGCACCACTCAGACTTTTTCCTTGTTTGGCACAAGCTGTGCTTGCCTGGCACTTCACCACTTCATACACGAATATTAGTACAGCCAACTTTTTAATAAAAATGACCTTTATTTTAATGCAGCATTTCAATCTTACAATGAGATCTTAGTCTTGACTATAATCTTATTGTGGAATTGAAACATTGCACATTTCAATGTTGGACCCTGTTGCATTAAAATAAAGGTCAGTTTTATTAAAAAGTTTCTCTAGACTGATATCCAGATTTTCAGTGATCAGCAGCCATTATCAGTTGTTAACACTGCTTATGTGGTAAAATGAAGATTGGTTAATGTGGAAATGATCAACCTCAGCTGTGTATGATTCAGTAAGATTGTGATCGTATTGATAAAAATAAATAATGGCTGTTCTTATTTTCTTGATATTAGAAAACAATTTTCTAAATATTAGTAGTGACCCCCCATAGTTACCAACAGTTACCAATAAGCATTCATGTAATAATAAAATGATCTGATGAATTAGTTTTAGGTTTACCTAGGACTTCCCGATGGTGACAGCTCCATGATTAGTTAACCCTAAATGTGACACAGGGGATTAAAGATTAGAGTGGATGCCTCAAGTGAAAAAAGATACACAGCAAAGGAGTGAATTTATATGCTGTATATATATATATATATATATATATACACAGTATGTGTGTATATATATATATATGTTGCGGGTAAAGTCAGATATCCGGTAATCCTGCGATTACCCGGGTAATATGTTTATCTATATATATGCAAAGTCCCAAAAAGAGCACTCTCACCTCAATGCACAACTGTCAACGGTTCAATACATGGAATATAAGGAGACACTCACTGGTCTTTTCAATAGTAAAGTTTTAATAAGCGTGACGTTTCAGGGAAACATGCTTGTCTGAGGAAGGGGAGTGTGTCCCCAAAACGTCACGCTTATTAAAACTTTCTGGGTTCGTGCCCGTGATGTGCATGCTCCATCTTTGGTCTCCAGATTCCATGCTGCTCATTCTTTGAAGCCGGCTCTGGTTCCCGGAGGGAACTCTTGAGTGGGGGGCTATGTCATGCCATTGCGCCGCTCTGGCTGTTGTATCAGATCAGATATCTGAAAAGTCATCTATACAATGTATACAGTGCACAACATCAACTTTTTTTTCAACACTTCAACACTTTTTTTCAATAGGTTTTTATAACCATTTTACACATATCGAATTTACACCTAAATGTTTGGGAGTATTTCAAGACAATTTGAGACAATTCAATTATGATGCACATGTGCAGTACACACCATAGATGCCATTTTAGATGTGTATATGAATATATGGAGTAGAGATGTGCATTCAGCAGTTTTGTTCACTGACGAGAAGTAGGTGGCTGCTTTTGGTATTCAATATTCTCTTGTGCAAGTGAAACACACTAAGATGTAATTCTATTTTTGGAGACAGCAAACAACAGCGTTAAGTGACCATCTTTTCTATCCAAGCTCCCTTGGAACAGAGATCTAAGCTAGTAAAGTATAAGGTTATACAAAATAATAGAATACTTGCAAATCGCAAAATAACTAAAAAATGTGTGCAACCAATGGGATGGGTGCACCTTCAAAGGATATGAAAAATTAATATCAATATGTGTATACTATATAGTATAGCAGCATATGTGCTGCTTATGTTCTGCTTTTGGATCAGTTTTAATATTATAACCACTTGATGGAGCTTTGAGATGTATGTATACATAATTGAGAAGTAAAGGGTTAACACTATAAGGATCAAATACATAAGGATATTTGAGTTATTTCAGGAGTTATTCAGGGTTATTCAGGCTTATTCAGTAGTAAATAATACTTATATTTTTCTTATTGTTAAAGTGTTGCATAGTTTAAAATGTCTCAGATACAGTGCAATGGGTGTTTTGCACTTTTTAATCGTTCTACTTTTTGGAGATTTAGGGGCTGTCCTGTTTGTAAGCAGTTTTCCCTGTTAAGGGAGGAAATAGCTAAACTTCAAGCTAAGGTAAGTAACATACCTGTTACCTCTACAAAGCTGCCTCAGAAAGAAGCCCCTCTACCCCAGAGATCAGCAAGGAGAGGCAGATGGATCACTGTAGGCTCTGGAAGAATTAGAACAGTAGACCAGAAGCATTGCCCACAACCTCTGCCATTGCAAAACTCCTATGCTGCTCTTGCCGAATATACTTGTGATGAGGAGATTGCTGTTTCTGAGCCCTCTGAAGCTGTAACAGGTAATTTAAATCTATTGGCACCTTATTCTCCAGGTAACATAACACAGGAAAGAACTGCAGATGTGTTTTTGAGAAAAAGACTGTTAGTGGGTGACTCTATTTTGAGGAATGTGTATTTAGGTGAAAGTAAAGGAGAAACAAGGGAGGTTAGATGTCTTCCAGGAGCTACTGCTCACAGGGATAAGAATCGTATTTTGAGAATTGTTAAGGCAGCAGAAAAGGGAAGTGAGTTAGATGTGATTGTACATTTAGGAACAAATGATCTGGCTAGTAATCATGTTGCTGCTGTTCAGAAAGAGTTTTGTGACCTAGGTAATCATTTAGAGACTGTGGCATCAACTCTATCATTTTCTGCTATTTTACCTGTGTATGGCCAGGAAGCAGGAAAGATGGAGCGGATAACAACATTTAATTCTTGGTTAGATAAGTGGTGCAGGGAACGAGGATTTGGTTTTATTGGCCATTATAGCTCTGTTTGGAAAGATACTAGGTTATTTAGGAGAGATGGCTTGCATTTGGATGCTAAAGGAACAGAGTATCTGGGAGAGGAGTTTAAATACTTTATTAGAAATCATTTAAACTAATAAAGGGGGGTAGCATTAATATATCCACCTGCCCCCCACAGCATGCCAAAACTGTTAGTCCAAGTAACAATTCTAGAAATTCTAGTAGAAAAATTCTTCGTGCCATGAGCACAAATGCTCGCAGCTTAGGAAATAAATTACCTGAACTCATTTCAATAATGACTAGGGACAACTTGGATTTAGTAGCTATAACAGAAACATGGTACAATGATTTGCATGACTGGGACATAATCATACCTGGATACAGGTTATTTAAAAAGAACAGAGTAGGAAAGAAAGGTGGAGGAGTTGCTTTGTATGTAAATGAAAATATAAAGGTTACTGAAATTGTAGGAACAAATGATGAGGTGGAAAGTATTTGGGTGACTTTGGAAATTGGAGATAAAAATGTTTTTAGAATAGGGGTTGTATATAGGCCTCCATTGCAGGATGAAAAACTGGACAATCTGTTATTAGATGAAATAACCAAAATGACCATGAAGGGTAAGGTTATAGTACTGGGGGACTTTAATTTGCCAGATATAGACTGGAAGATTCCTTCTGCCAGATCACCTAGAAGCAGGTATATTCTTGAATCTCTGCTAGGGGAATCACTTGAACAATTAGTCAAGGAACCAACTCGTAAGGAAGCTATATTAGATCTAATACTTACAAACAGTGATACAGTTTCAGATGTGTCTGTAGGTGAGAACTTAGGATCCAGTGATCATCAATCTGTTTGGTTTAGTATTCATGTTCAGGAACTGTCCACCCAGACTAAAACAAAAGTTTTAGACTTTAGGACGGCAGATTTTTCATTAATGGGAGAATACCTAAAGAACTATTTAAAGGGGAAAACTCTTATTACAGGGGTTCAAGAACAGTGGGAATTTGTGAAAGGTGCCATTTTAGATGCAACCGCACACTGTATTAGACATGTCTGTAAAAGTAAAAGAAAGCGGAAACCAATTTGGTTTTCCAAAGAAGTAGCACATGCTGTAAAGACAAAAAAGATAGCTTATAAAAATTACAGACACACACAAGCAGATGATGATATGAAAATATGGAGACTCCAACAAAAAAAGACTAAGCAGTTAATTAGGAAGGTTAAAGCTCATGCAGAAGAGAAGATAGCACAGTCAGTAAAACATGGGGACAAAACATTCTTTAGATATATCAGTGAAAGAAGAAAAAATAAGGTAGGAATAGTAAAATTGAAATCAGTTGATGGTAGAATAATAGAAGGAGATAAGCAGATTGCAGACTGTCTCAATGATTACTTCTGTTCTGTTTTCACTAAAGATTGTGAAGATACAATGTCTACATTAAGGGATGCAACGCAAAATAGAAACAAGCTTAACAGTAATCTTTTTACAGAGGATGAGGTTTTGTTAGCATTATCAAAAATAAATGTTACAAAGGCAGTGGGTCCTGATAATATTCATCCAAGGGTTTTAAAAGAACTTTGATCAGTGCTAACTGTCCCATTAACGGATCTGTTTAATCAGTCACTATTAACAGGAGCTGTCCCAGATGATTGGAGAATAGCAAATGTAATACCCCTTCATAAAAAGGGCAGTAGAGAAGAATCTGGCAACTACAGGCCAGTTAGTTTAACTTCAGTAGTAGGGAAATTAATGGAAAGCCTCTTAAAAGAAAGAATTATGACTTACATAAAGACAAACAATTTAGAGGACCAAAATCAGCATGGTTTTACTTCAGGGAGATCATGTCAGACTAATCTAATTGACTTCTTTGATTATGTAACAAAAGTATTAGACAAGGGAGGAGCAGTTGATGTAGCATATCTAGATTTCAGCAAAGCATTTGACACCGTCCCACACAATAAACTTATTCACAAACTATATCTCCTTGGTCTAGATTCAAAAATTGTGAACTGGGTGGAATGCTGGCTTAAGGACAGAAAACAAAGTGTCTTAGTAAATGGAGTTCATTCAGCAGAGGGGGCTGTTACTAGTGGTGTTCCTCAGGGGTCAGTTCTGGGGCCTGTTTTGTTTAACATATTTATCTGCGATATCAGCAAAGGGCTACAGGGGAAAGTATGTCTCTTTGCAGATGATACAAAAATTTGCAACAGAGTGGATGTTCCAGGGGGGGTAGACAAAATGAGAAGTGATATACAACAATTGGAGGATTGGACAAATGACTGGGGTCTAAAGTTTAACACAGCAAAGTGTAAAATAATGCATTTAGGGAAGATAAATCCAAATGTTAATTACAGACTCAATGACACTTTACTGACTGTTACAGACGAGGAACAGGACTTGGGAATTATTATTTCAGATGATTTAAAACTTAGTAAACAATGTAGTAATGCAGCGAGTAAGGCTAGCAGAATGCTTGGATGTATTGGTAGAGGTATTTGCAGCAGAAATAGTAAGGTTCTTATGCCACTTTATAGATCATTAGTTAGGCCTCATCTTGAGTATTGTGTGCAGTTCTGGAGACCATATCTTCAGAAGGATATTAACAAACTTGAATCTGTGCAAAGGAGGGCTACCAAAATGGTACATGGTCTAAAAAATAAAACTTACCAGGATAGGCTCAATGACCTAAATATGTATAGCTTAGAGGAGAGAAGGGAAAGAGGTGATATGATAGCAACTTTCAAGTACATTAAAGGGTTTAGTAAAACTGAGGCTGTGGGTATTTTACATAAAATGGAAAATTCAAGAACAAGGGGTCATGAGCTCAAGCTAAAGGGTAGTAGATTCAGAAGTAATTTGAGGAAGCACTTCTTTACAGAAAGAGTGATTGATTTATGGAATAAACTTCCTCAAGAGGTAGTAGCAACAAACACTGTGGGGGACTTTAAAAATGCATGGGACAAGCATAGGGCTATCCTACGAACTAGATAAGTTTATACTGTTAGGTAAGGTCTTGCAGACTTGCTGGGCCTATGGCTCTTATCTGCCGTCAATATCTATGTTTCTATAAATTAATAGCTCCGCCCATGTGTTTGGCCTATAAGAGGGTGGTTTTAATTTGTTTGTATTACACATGATTAAGGTTTTCTAACCAAAATGTTGTGTCTGTCTTTTGGCATATTCCAATAAACAAGATGTGGATACATTGAAATATTTCTTCAGGCAAAAGTCAGTATTTTGTGACCTCCCTTGGCACTAAGCACATATTGAACTATTTTGGGGATACTGTCCTGAAGTTTCCTGAAATAATCTTCTGGTATATTATACCAGGCTTCTTTCAGCACTTCCCAGAGTTCTATATATTTAGGTTGTCTTTCTCTGGCAAGGTGATCCCATACTGCCTCTATAATATTCAGGTCTGGACTCTCTGGAGGCCAGTTCATAACTATCAGTGTTTTATCAGCTGTTTTTCTCGCCAAATAGGATTTCATTGGATTAGCAGTGTGCTTGTGATTGTTTTCATGCTAAAAAATAAAACTGTTCCCAATCAGGTGCTTTCCAGAGGCAATGGCATGATGAATTGAAATCTTTCTGTACTATTCAGCAGTCATTAACCCCATTCATTTGTATAATATCGGCAAAACCACTGTCAGAAATGCAGCCCCAAACCAGGACAGACCCTCTAACATGTTTCACTGAAGGCCACAAGCACTCATTCTTCCATATATCTCCAACTCTTATTTTCAAATATTGTTGACGATTGGACCCAAAAATTTTAAAATTGGATTTGTCACTCCATAATAGTCTTTTCCACTGATCTTCATTCCAATCTTTGTGAGCTTTTGCATATCTTAGCCTTTTCACCCTACTCCCCTTTCAAAAAAGTGGTTTCTTGGCTGTTATCCTTCCACAAAGATCATTCCTTATCAAGCTTCTTCGAACTGTAGAAGGGTCAACTTGGCATCCTGATGAAGCTGCCAGATGCTGAGCCAGGTCCTTGCTGAACTTCTTCCGGTCTATTAAAGAAGAAACTCTGAGAAACTTCTCATCAGATTTTGAAAGTTTTCTTGGGCTTTCAGTCCTTTCTCTGTCCTTGATCCATCCAAATTGTCTGCGAATGTGCAGGTGGCGGCATTGCACAAGCATTTCACTAGAAATGCTTGTGCAATGTTAAATGCCGACAGGGTATGCGTGCTTAAGTGGTTCAGAAGGTAAGTCCCAGCCCTTAACTGCTAGGGAAAGGCACCTGGAATAAAAGGTAATTTCACAAAGCAGTTTTCACAAATCTTAGTATACCTTATGAATACATAGACAAAAGCAAGCTTAAGTCGTATGCATGTTAGTCTTAGTATCAAGTGAGTATCTTGGTCTATAGAGAAACTTAAGTGATTTTCAAATGCTAGATGTATGCTTTCTTCTCAGTCCCATGCCTTAAAAATGTCCTGGTGGCTATGCAAAACTAAGTTGCATTACCTCTGAACTCTCCTATGCCAGTGTTGGCTTTGAATATATATCTGAGAGTGCAGTCCACTTCCGTGTTTTTTATATATATATATATATATATATATATATATATATATATATATATATATATATATATAAAACAGTCAGATAATAAGATAGCACTCGCTGGGTTAAAAATAAAACTTAGCTTTTATTGTAGAATTTTAATTATTTATTTATGAAAATTCTACAATAAAAGCTAAGTTTTATTTTTAACCCAGCGAGTGCTATCTTATTATGTGACTGTTTTGTATATATTTGATATAGCACCCTGGTGGCTGGTCACTCAACATTTGAGGATTGGAGTGCAGGTCTTTATCCATTAATATATATATATATATATATATATATATACACACACACACACTGTGTATATATATATATATATATATATATATATATATATATATACACACAGTGGGGCAAAAAAGTATTTAGTCAATTGTGCAAGTTCTCCTACTTAAGAAGATGAGAGAGGCCTGTAATTTTCATCATAGGTATACCTCAGCTATGAGAGACAAAATGTGGAAACAAATCCAGACAATCACATTGATTTAAGTATTCGGTCACCTACAAACAAGCAAGATTTCTTGCTCTCACAGACCTGTATCTTCTTCTTTAAGAGGCTCCTCTGTCCTCCATTCATTACCTGTATTAATGGCACCTGTTTGAACTTGTTATCAGTATAAAAGACACCTGTCCACAACCTCAAACAGTCACACTCCAAACTCCACTATGGTGAAGACCAAAGAGCTGTCGAAGTACACCAGAAACAAAATTGTAGACCTGCACCAGGCTGGGAAGACTGAATCTGCAATAGGCAAGCAGCTTGGTGTGAAGAAATCAACTGTGGGAGCAATAATTAGAAAATGGAAGACATACAAGACCACTGATAATCTCCCTCGATCTGGGGCTCCAAACAAGATCTCAACCCCTGGGGTCAAAATGATCACAAGAACAGTGAGCAAACATCCCAGAACCACACATTGGGACCTAGTGAATGACCTGCAGAGAGCTGGGACCAACGTAACAAAGGCTACCATCAGTAACACACTATGCCGCCAGGGACTCAGATCCTGCCGTGACAGACGTGTCCCCCTGCTTAAGCCAGTACATGTCCAGGCCCGTCTGAAGTATGCTAGAGAGCATTTGGATGATCCAGAAGTGGATTGGGAGAATGTCATATGGTCAGATGAAACCAAAGTAGAACTGTTTGGTAGAAACACAACTTGTCGTGTTTGGAGGAGAAAGAATGCTGAGTTGCAACCATACCTACTGTGAAGCATGGGGGTGGCAACATCATGCTTTGGGGCTGTTTCTCTGCAAAGGGAACAGGACGACTGATCCGTGTACATGAAAGTATGAATGGGGCCATGTATCGTGAGATTTTGAGTGCAAACCTCCTTCCATCAGCATGGGCATTGAAGATGAAACGTGGGTCTTTCAGCATGACAATGATCCCAAACACACCGCCCGGGCAACAAAGGAGTGGCTTCGTAAGAAGCATTTCAAGGTCCTGGAGTGGCCTAGCCAGTCTCCAGATCTCAACCCTATAGAAAACCTTTGGAGGGAGTTGAAAGTCTGTGTTACCCAGCGACAGCCCCAAAACATCACTGCTCTAGAGGAGATCGCATGCAGGAATGGGCCAACATACCAGCAACAGTGTGTGACAACCTTGTGAAGACTTACAGAAAACATTTGACCTCTGTCATTGCCAACAAAGGATATATAACAAAGTATTGAGATGAACTTTTTATATTGACCAATACTTATTTTTCACCATAATAGGCAAATACATTTTTTCCAAATCAGACAATGTGATTGTCTGGATTTGTTTCCACATTTTGACCTTGACGTGGTTCCTGGGCTTGACCCATTTGGCCAAATGCAGTAACTTACTCTTCCAGTGCTGCTTTTAATCTTAACTGACTGCTTGCAAGTCAGTGCCAGACTTCCTCTGTGTGTTGTGTTAATTTGTTTTCTAAATTTCCCTATGGGCTTTGCACCCAGACCTGTCTGGGGTTAACTGCCTGGGGCTCCGGGGACTGTACAACTACCCGAAAGTGCTATTGAGTACCCAGGGCTGTGCATTTTTCAGGGTCATAGGATGTGTACCCAGTCCAGTCTGAGAGTGTAGTCCACTTCCATAATGTATATTCATCATTATAAAAAACAAGTACTCATAACATTTTGGTACCTAACTGGTACCTTGTGAAATGCATTCTACAGAAAGGTTATAAATTTTAGATTACTTGTGATATTAATGCGTTCCAATTAATTAAGATGGCACTCTCTGAAAGTTTTTTTTAAAAACATAACATTTGTTCGTCATTAAAATCAACTACCCATAACGTTTAGGTATCTATCTATCTATCTATCTATCTATCTATCTATCTATCTATCTATCATCTATCTATCTATCTATCTATCTATCTATCTATCTGTATACAGTGCCATATACCAAAATCCTTTTAATATTTATTTTGTTAAAAAGTGTATATATGTGTGTAATATTTTTTTTAATATGTTTTGAATGTGTTTTGTGATTTATTTTTTTTAACCCTTACACTTTACACTTTAGACTTTCTGGTCTCAAGCTTTGCTAAATATTCTAACGTAGTTTCAGCTTTCGCTCCAGTGCAGTCTATAACTTTTAACTTGTAATATGAGTGGTATTTAGCGAGGTTGCAATCTCTATTGAATGTATAGGTTGCACTAGAGTGATGTCGGCCACGCATACCCTTTCTCTGGTAAATGGGATTTAACATATACTTGTGATATCACGTTGTGCGCAAATGATAGCGCGGTCCGGCGGTAATGTGTATTGCAAACCATTAGCGCGCCACTTGTAATCTTCCCCTATGTGCTTTTAAAGTGTTCTGCGAAGAATACATTTTTGATAATACTTTCCAACAAAGATGTTTGCACTCTGATTGTCCGTGTGTAACCTTAATTTAAGATGATCAATTGCAACCTTGTTTAAATAGTGTTCTGTTTTTTTGGGGATTGCTCTTTTTTAAATAATAATTTGTGTATAAACCTTTCAAGCAATACGTAATATTTAGACTGAATTACTATTTCTCCTTGGTATGTAAAGTGTTTTAATGTCCTAATAAAAACTGTTGCTTTGTGGTCTTAGTGCTCTGTTTTTCTGTTGTTTTTTTTTTTAACAACCTTGTGTGCTGGTCTTTCTAGAAGATATATAAAATACATTTAAATGGTGGAAAACAAAAAGTTTATCCCAAGATTGCAGTGAAGATGACTGTTGTTTTGCATACCCACAGTTTTTCTTTCATGATTCAGATAGAGCATGCGATTTTAAGCAACTTTCTAATTTACTCCTATTATCAAATTTTCTTTGTTTTCTTGCTATCTTTATTTGAAAAAGAAGGCATCTAAGCTAAGGAGCAAGCCCATTATTGGTTCAGACCCTGAACAGCACTAGTTTATTGGTTTATTGCATTTAGCCACCAATCAGCAAGCACAACCCAGGTTGTGAATAAAAATATGTCCGGCTTCTAAACTTACAATCTTACTTTTCAAATAAAGATAGCAAAAAAAATGAAGAAAAATTGATAATAGGAGTAAATTAGAAAGTTGTTTAAAATTGCATGCTCTATCTGAACCATGAAAGAAAAAAAATTGGGATCAGTGTCCCTTTAAGATCTGTCTTATTCTTGCCAACTTGTTCTACAAATTATTTATGAATGTAAAATATGATTATTACACATTAAGTAATATAAAAAGTGTTTAAATTTGCTGCTATAGACTCATAAATCTTAACACTAAACCCAACTGGCTACAAGACTTTCCAGGAATAACATATTTCAGAAATGTTACTAAATGTTACTGTTAAAGCAAAATCTTACTAGAATGTACAGTTGAAAAACAGCTAGATTACGAGTTGAGCGTTATGACTCAAATAGCAGTGTTATGGGCCATAACGCATAATTTTCCCTAACGCAGCCATTACAAGTTTCCGTAGCGCCACAAAAATCACCATCTACGCTCAAATCCATAACGCTCTCCCAGACCAGTAGTTATCAATATATCGCTACCATAAACATTCACAAATTACTTCAAAAATATTATTTAAAGTACATTTAAACTCATACAAACATTGTAAATTTTTTTAATTTTTTTTTTTAAATATAACTGATAAAAGATCCGAGATCTCGGGTGAAAAAAAATGCACAGAAACCCATTTTACATTGACTTACATAGACATACATGAACTTACTCTCATTTAAGCTACATCTACATACAAATATCATTACTACAAACAATATACAGCATATTACGTACACAAAACATTTTTTTTATATTAAAATTAACATGATTTCCATACTTTTTCTCAGAATGACATGACGTCACTCACTTTACGCTCAACCGAAGTGTAGGAAGTTTTTTTTCTTTCAATTTCTAGCCTCCATTGACTTCTATGGGGAATACGTGCTCATGCACGTGACCAGCCTCTTTCCGTAGCACACGCAATATTTTTCTCTTTTAAAATTTGTAATGGCAGCGTTATAATTGTGGCGCTAATTCTTTCATTCTTGCGTTGGTCCCACAATGACAAATAGATCAAGAAATATACTATTTGCCAATGGAGTTATGTGTTTTACATGTATGAACATCACTACAACATCAAATTCTTTTTGGAAATTACATTACATCAACTATAAATCACGATCAATTCTATCATCACTAATACGAAATCTGTTTCAAGAATGAACACATATTTAAATGGACAGAAAAAATACATTTTAAGATTTCATTATTCACAAACAGTAGGCAATTTTAAACACTTGTCTCATTTATGTCTATTATAGCATTTAATTTATTATCTTCATATGCTTTGATGAACAGCATATCTAGATAGGCTCACCAGATGATGATTGATGGCTGTACATAGATGCCTTTTGTCATTGCCTCACACATGTGCATTGCTATTTCTTCAACAAACGATATATAAACAATTAACACATTTACATCATACAAGTACATTGGAAGGTTGTTTAACATTGGATTCTCTCTCTGAATCATGAAAGAGAAATTATGGCTTTAGTGTCCCTTTAACATCACGATTTACTCATAATATACCATTAGGAATTCCGTAGAATAATAAGATATCCTTAGAAAATATTATAGTTGTCGCTTTTTTGGAAGGAACAACAATAAATGAACAGATGTGGGAGAGAATCACAATTCATACATATATGTACATAACACGCATCACACAACAACAAAACACACATTTATCTTTTTAATCATCACACAATAAGAATGTTGCAAACTACAACAGAACAAAGATTTGCAAACTAGACAGGAATGTTGCTAATATGATGACATCATTCTTAGCTTCAACCATACAGATTCCAGTATTAGGACTGTACCGCTCCTTTCATCAGTTTCTCACTCAATGTTACAATATTACATATACGTAGACGAGAGGTTGGAAGATCTTCATTATTATTGCAATTTCAACGGGACATGTAAAATATTGAGATCTCACCAATCACTTATATATATATATATAATATTATAGATGTCAGCCGTTACTTTATCGTTTTGAAACAATATTGCAGCAAAATTGATCAATCAGATTCTATACCATGTCTATGCACACATTATACACAAATTACACAAATATGCACTTTCAATCATGTTAGCGTGGACGTGTGGTTTTTACTATAACATCGCGTTTACTAAGTATTTGTTATGTATATGAACAAACATTACGAAGATGCACTGTATATGTTAGATTTTACCCTTTAACACTTTCACATTACGATTTATTAGGGAAAAACAAAATTTCATCAAACACAATAAAAAACCACCCACTTTGAAAGCATTTGCACTGCTCACATACAATCAAGTGTATACAATCAGCAATCATTACAAACATGCTACCATTGGACATTTTGCACTATAAATCACCCAAACACCATGGCCAAAGCGTCCCTTGTGATCGACATTGTATCAAATCGCTTTTGTGTGTTTGCATACCTTGTTACTACTTGTGTGTTTGCTCTGTTTGGCTTTGTGCTGACTGGCTTTGCAAATATGGATAACCCCCAGTTAGATTGTGTAGGTGCTGTTGGACAAGTTTTGTACAACAGATTAAGGCGGGCTCAGGGTCTCCAAGAGAGGTGCGGGGAACATCTGATTAGGGGTCCTCATGTTCACAGGGTGAGGCTCACCTTGGAGAACATGAGTGAATTCGAAGTTTTCGACAAGTATAGGCTCAATTGACAGCAGCTCATGAGCCTTTACGATGTACTTAAACCTTACCTGGAGCCACGCAAATGTATGCAGACTGCAATCCCTGGCATGTCCAAGATGCTATGCTGCATACATGTCCTGGCGTTCGGAAGCTTTCTATCCGGAAAGGGGTACATTTCTGGGTTGTTCCAGGGTACCTTCTCTGTGGTTTTTGACAAGTTTCTGAACGCCATGATACAAATTAGTAGGCTTTACATATTATTCCCTCAAAATGAGGAAGATTGGAGGCGACTGAAGAGTGAATTCTATGCAATAGCTGAAATGCCCAAAGTTTTCGGAGCAATAGATTGCACCCATATTGCGCTGCGTGCTCCAGCAGAAGAGGGCCCCTACCGAAATCGCAAACACTTTCATAGTTTGAACGTGCAGTTCATTTGTGACGTATGTATGAGAATTATGTAGGTGTGTGCGAATTTCGGGGGGGAGGGGGCTAGTCATGATGCCTATATCCTCAGGCAGTCGTGACTCTGGCGGCAGTTTGTGGACAGACAGTTTCCCCATGAGTGGCTCGTTGGTGAGTACTTGTGCACAGCATGGTTAAGTAGTTAGACAGTTGCCACTGTAATGTTCACAAACAGTTGTGTTTGTGTAATGTGCAAAATTTGTAGATATAGGATGCGCTTTAACCATTTATTTGTCTCTTTCAGCAAATGTCTAGTTTTAGCTCCAAACAGATATGTAGCAGGTCATAGCTTAAATGTGCAGATATAGGATGCGCTTTAACCATTTTTTGTCTCTTTCAGCAAATGTCTAGTTTTAGCTCCAAACAGATATGTAGCAGGTCATAGCGTAAATGTGCAGATATAGGATGCGCTTTAACCATTTTTTGTCTCTTTCAGCAAATGTCTAGTTTTAGCTACAAACAGATATGTAGCAGGTTATAGCTTAAATGTGCATATATATTACGCGCTTTAACCATTTATTTGTCTTTCAGCAAATGTCGAATTTTAGAAACAAACAGATATGTAGCAGGTCATAGCTTAATTGTGCAGATATAGGATGCGCTTTAACCATTTATTTGTCTCTTTTAGCAAAGGTCTCGTTTTAGCGAAAAACGCATATGTAGCAGGTCATAGCTTAAACGTGTGGATATAGGATGCGCTTTAACCATTTATTTGTCGTTTTAAGCAAATGTCTAGTTTTAGCTCCAAACAGATATATAGCAGGTCATAGCGTTAGTGTGCAAATATAGGTTGCGCTTTAATAATTTTGTGTCTCTTTCAGCAAATGTAAAGTTTTAGCTACAAACAGATATGTAGCAGGTTATAGCTTAAATGTGCAGATATAGGATGCACTTTAACCATTTATTTGTCTTTCAGCAAATCTCTAGTTTTAGAAACAAACGCATATGTAGCAGGTCATAGCTTAAATGTGCAGATATAGGATGCGCGTAACCATTTATTTGTCTCTTTTAGCAAATGTCTAGTTTTAGCAAAAAACGCATATGTAGCAGGTCATAGCTTAAATGTGCAGATATAGGGGCCTAGTTATCAAGCTGTCAACCTCAAATACGCTAGAATTCCGCAGCGTATTTGTGGCGAGGCTGATTCGCCTTAGTTATCAAAGGCTAGAGACCGGCAAAAGTAGAATTTTGTGACGTAAGCTTCGATCCGCCGGACTTAGTCCGACACAGATCGATTCTTACGTCACTCCAGATGTTCCGCACACAAGTGCGGCACAATCTGACTACTTTTGCTAGTTATCAAAAAACTAGCAGGTACGCTCGGCACTTTTACGGCCCAGCGTACCTGGTTTTCAAACCGCCACCCTGGAGGCGGCGGATCCCATAGGAATCAATGGGAGTCTGACCATAGCGAAAGTTCATGTTCGCTGCTGCCCGACATCCCATTGATTTCTATGGGAGATGTCTGCACCTAACACCCTAACATGTACCCCGAGTCTAAACACCCCTAATCTGTCCCTCCTACACCTCCGCAACTAAATAAAGTTATTACCCCCTAAACCGCCGCTCCCGGAGCCAACCGCAAGCTACTCTATACATATTAACCCCTAAACCGCTGCTCCCTGACCCCGCCGCAACTATAATATATGTATTAACCCCTAAACCGCCGCTCCCGGAGCCCACCGCAAGCTACTCTATACATATTAACCCCTAAACCGCCACTCCCTGACCCCGCCGCAACTATAATAAATGTATTAACCCCTAAACCGCCGCTCCCGGAGCCCACCGCCACCTACATTATACCTAGTAACCCCTATCCTGCCCCCCCTATACCGCCGCCCTCTATAATAAAGTTATTAACCCCTATCCTGCCGATCCCGCACCTCGCCGCAAATAAATAAATAGTTTAACCCCTAAACCGCCGCTCCCGGACCCTGCCGCAACCTATATTAAATTTATTAACCCCTATCCTGCCCCTCCTACATTGCCGCCACTATAATAAAATTATTAACCCCTAAACCTAAGTCTAACACTAACCCTAACACCCCCCTAACTTAAATATTAATTAAATAAATCTAAATAATATTTATATTATGAACTAAATTAATCCTATTTACAACTAAATACTTACCTTTAAAATAAACCCTAATATAGCTACAATATAAATAATAATTATATTGTAGCTATCTTAGGGTTTATTTTTATTTTACAGGTAACTTTCAATTTATTTTAACTAGGTACAATAGCTATTAAATAGTTATTAACTATTTAATAGCTTACCTAGCTAAAATAAAGAGAAATTTACCTGTAAAATAAAAACTAACCTAAGTTACAATTACACCTAACACTACACTATACTTTAATAAATTATTCCTATTTAAAACTAAATACTTACCTGTAAAATAAACCCTAAGATAGCTACAATGTAATTAATAATTACATTGTAGCTATTTTAGGAATTATATTTATTTAACAGGTAACTTTGTATTTATTTTAGCTAGTTAGAATAGTTATTAAATAGCTATTAACTATTTAATAACTACCTAGCTAAAAGAAATACAAAATTACCTGTAAAATAAATCCTAACCTAAGTTACAATTAAACCTTAACTACAAATAACTACAATTAAATACAATTACATAAACTAACTAAAGTACAAAAAAAAAAAAAAAGCTAAGTTACAAAAAATAAAAAAAATAAGTTACAAACATTTTAAAAATATTACAACAATTTTAAGCTAATTATACCTAATCTAAGCCCCCTAATAAAATAACAAAGACCCCCAAAATAAAAAAAATGAAGGCTCCTTTTAGGGACGTCATCCAAGATGGCGTCCCTTCAATTCCGATTGGCTGATAGGATTCTATCAGCCAATCGGAATTAAGGTAGGAAAAATCTGATTGGCTGATTGAATCAGCCAATCAGATTCAAGTTCAATCCGATTGGCTGATCCAATCAGCCAATCAGATTGAGCTCGCATTCTATTGGCTGATCGGAACAGCCAATAGAATGCAAGCTCAATCTGATTGGCTGATTGGATCAGCCAATCTGATTGAACTTGAATCTGATTGGCTGATTCAATCTGCCAATCAGATTTTTCCTACCTTAATTCCGATTGGCTGATAGAATCCTATCAGCCAATCGGAATTGAAGGGGTAATTGTGTACACTTACCATGTTCACATGGTAAGTGTACACAATTATCTGGAACAAGACTTGGGGGGGGGGATGCAGAATACATCCTATGGGAAACACTTATGTTTCCTCATTTCTTTTAGATGGTATTTCACAATCCTCTATTTGGAAAGTGATTAATATGACACATAATGAAAATAAACTGATATTTTGAATAGAATCGACTTTTAAAGATTATACATCCAGGTTAGTTTGCACAATGCATGCTATTGGTAAGAATCATAGGAGGAATAATGTGAAAATAGTTCATAATATATTGAATGTGTATGATAATTTTCACAATGTCCTATTTTTGATTTTAATTTACATTTCCCCTACAAAAGGACTCAGATTGTGATCGATCATACAGATAAAGGGATACATTTCACAGGTTACATTTAGGTATATTAGTTTTTGAATGGACAGGAAATATTAGATTCAATTATGTCCCTCATACAAATTAATAATTATGAATTTTAGCACAAAATAGGATATTAGGCATTATTTTGTCTGATTTTAAATGTTAATATGTAAGTCAACTCTTGATTAATGTGATTAATTTGAAATTATGTATATATATATATATACTGTATATATATATATATATAGATATCAAGTCTGAACCTGGCTTTAATATCAGAACAAACAATAAATGTTAGAGCATAGACAGAAGATGACAACAATTATTATACTTACAGAATATTTTTTTAGTCATGTGTTATGAAATAACATAATTGCTTTTAGATTCTTTGCCCCCCCCCTCTTTTTCCTTCTCTCTCTTTCCCTCCTGCCATACTCAAAAACAAGTAGTTAAAGAATGTGTAGATCACTAAAAATGATATCATGGAATGTGGGGGGAATAACCTCGGATAAACGTAAAAACATTCTAAAAAACATAATTTATGCTTACCTGATAAATTTATTTCTCTTGTAGTATATTCAGTCCACTGATCATCCATTACTTATGGAATATATTTTCTTCCCAACAGGAAATTGCAAGAGGATCACCCAAGCAGAGCTGCTACATAGCTCCTCCCCTCACATGTCATATTCAGTCATTCGACCAAAACAAGACGAGAAAGGAGGAACCATAGGGTGCAGTGGTGACTGAAGTATTAATTAAAATTTAGATCTGCCTTAAAGGGACATTATACACTCATTTTTTCTTTGCATAAATGTTTTGTAGATGATCTATTTATATAGCCCATGAAGTTTTTTAAAAAAAAAAAATGTATAGTTTTGCTTATTTTTAAATAACATTGCTCAGATTTTCAGACTCCTAACCAAGCCCCAAAGTTTTATGTGAGTACTGATGTATACCTTCTCCAGCTTGCTCCTGTTTGTGTAAAGGGTCTTTTCATATGCAAAAGAAGGGGGAGGGGGGAGAGTGTCTTATTTCCCACTTGCAGTGGGCTTTCCAGCTACCTTTTCAACAAAGCTAAACTGAAAGCTTCTAAGTAAGTTTTTAAACAGTTTTATACTGGATTTTTATATCGGTATCTGTGCATCTTATTCTTTATAGTAGTGTCTATTACATGCAGTTATATGAAAATGAGTGTATACTGTCCCTTTAAAAAGACAGGGCGGGCCGTGGACTGAATACACTACAAGAGAAATAAATTTATCAGGTAAGCATAAATTATGTTTTCTCTTGTTAAGTGTATTCAGTCCACGGATCATCCATTACTTATGGAATACCAATACCAAAGCTAAGTACACGGATGATGGGAGGGACAAGGCAGGAACTCAAACGGAAGGAACCACTGCCTGTAGAACCTTTCTCCCAAAAACAGCCTCCGAAGAAGTAAAAGTGTCAAATTTGTAAAATTTTGAAAAAGTGTGAAGCGAAGACCAAGTCGCAGCCTTGCAAATCTGTTCAACAGAGGCCTCATTCTTAAAGGCCCAGGTGGAAGCCACAGCTCTAGTGGAATGAGCTGTAATTTTTTCAGGGGGCTGCTAAACGTATTATGCTACAAAGCCAAAAGGAGAGAGAGGTTGCCGAAGCTTTTTGACCTCTCCTCTGTCCAGAGTAAACGACAAACAGGGAAGAAGTTTGACGAAAATCTTTAGTTGCCTGTAAATAGAATTTCAGGGCACGGACTACGTCCAGATTATGCAAAAGTCGTTCCTTCCTTGAAGAAGGATTAGGACATAATGACGGAACAACAATCTCCTGATTGATATTCCTGTTAGAGACTACCTTAGGTAAAAACCCAGGTTTAGTACGCAGAACTACCTTGTCTGAATGGAAAATCAGATAAGGAGAATCACAATGTAAGGCAGACAACTCCGAGACTCTTCGAGCCGAGGAAATAGCCATCAAAAATAGAACTTTCCAAGATAAAAGTTTAATATCAATGGAATGAAGGGGTTCAAACGGAACTCCTTGAAGAACTTTAAGAACCAAGTTTAAGCTCCACGGAGGAGCAACAGCTTTAAATACAGGCTTAATCCTAGCTAAAGCTTGACAAAAGGCCTGGACATCTGGAACTTCTGCCAGACGCTTGTGCAAAAGAATAGACAGAGCAAAAATATGTCCCTTTAAAGAACTAGCTGATAAGCCTTTTTCCAAGCCCTCTTGGAGAAAAGACAATATCCTCGGAATCCTAACCTTACTCCATGAGTAACTCTTGGATTCGCACCAATACAGGTATTTACGCCATATCTTATGGTAAATTTTTCTGGTAACAGGCTTTCGTGCCTGTATCAAAGTATCAATAACTGACTCGGAGAAGCCACGCTTTGATAGGATCAAGCGTTCAATCTCCACGCAGTCAGCCTCAGAGAAATTAGATTTGGATGATTGAAGGGACCTTGTATTAGAAGGTCTTTCCTCAAAGGTAGAGTCCATGGAGGACAGGACGACATGACCACTAGGTCTACATACCAGGTCCTGGGTGGCCACGCGGGCGCTATCAGAATCACCGATGCTCTCTCCTGTTTGATCTTGGCAATCAGTCGAGGGAGCAGAGGAAACGGTGGAAGCACATAAGCCATGTTGAAAAACCAAGGAGCTGCTAGAGCATCTATCAGCTTCGCTCCCGGGTCCCTGGACCTGGAACCATAAAGAGGAAGTTTGGCGTTCTGGCGAGACGCCATGAGATCCACTTCTGGTTTGCCCCAACGATGGATCAGTTGAGCAAATACCTCCGGATGGAGTTCCCACTCCCCCGGATGAAAAGTCTGACGACTTAGAAAATCCGCCTCCCAGTTCTCCACTCCTGGGATGTGGATCGCTGACAAGTGGCAAGAGTGAAACTCTGCCCAGCGAATTATCTTTGAGACTTCCAACATCGCTAGGGAGCTCCTGGTTCCCCCTTGATGGTTGATATAAGCCACAGTCGTGATGTTGTCCGACTGAAATCTGATGAACCTCAGTGTTGCTAGCTGAGGCCAAGCTAGAAGAGCGTTGAATATTGCCCTTAGCTCCAGAATATTTATTGGGAGGAGTTTCTCCTTCTGAGTCCAGGATCCCTGAGCCTTCAGGGAATTCCAGACTGCTCCCCAGCCTAGGAGGCTGGCATCTGTTGTTACAATCATCCAATCTGGCCTGCGAAAGGTCATGCCCCTGGACAGATGGACCCGAGATAACCACCAGAGAAGAGAATCTCTGGTCTCTTGATCCAGATTTAGTAGTGGGGACAAATCTGAGTAATCCCCATTCCACTGACTTAGCATGCACAATTTCAGCGGTCTGAGATGCAGGCGCGCAAATGGCACTATGTCCATTGCCGCTACCATTAAGCCGATTACTTCCATGCACTGAGCCACTGACGGGCGTGGAATGCAATGAAGGACCCGGCAAGCATTTAAGAGTTTTGATAACCTGGCCTCCGTCAGGTAAATTTTCATTTTTACAGAATCTATCAGAGTCCCTAGGAAAGAGACTCTTGTGAGTGGTGATAGAGAACTCTTTTCCACGTTCACCTTCCACCCGTGCGACCTTAGAAATGCCAGAACTATCTCTGTATGAGACTTGGCAATTTGCAAGCTTGTCACCTGTATCAGGATGTCGTCTAGATACGGAGCCACCGCTATGCCTCACGGTCTTAGAACCGCCAGAAGAGAGCCCAGCACCTTTGTAAAGATTCTCGGGGCCGTAGCCAACCCGAAGGGGAGAGCTACAAACTGGTAATGCCTGTCTAAGAAGGCAAATCTTAGGAACCGATGATGATCTCTGTGAATCGGTATGTGAAGGTAGGCATCCTTTAAATCCACCGTGGTTATGTACTGACCCTCTTGGATCATGGGTAGGATAGTCCGAATAGTTTCCATTTTGAATGATTGAACTCTTAGGAATTTGTTTAAAATCTTTAGGTCCAAAATTGGCCTGAAGGTACCCTCTTTCTTGGGAACCACGAACAGATTTGAATAAAATCCCTATCCTTGTTCAGTCCGTGGAACTGGGTGGATCACTCCCATTACTAGGAGGTCTTGTACGCAACATAGGAATGCCTCTTTCTTTATTTGGTTTTCTGATAACCTTGAAAGATGAAATCTCCCCAGAGGAGGAGAAGCCTTGAAGTCCAGAAGATATCCCTGAGATATGATCTCCAACGCCCAGGGATCCTGGACATCTCTTGCCCACACCTGGGTGAAGAGAGAAAGTCTGCCCCCCACTAGATCTGTTTCCGGATAGGGGGCCATCCCTTCATGCTGTCTTAGGGGCAGTAGCAGGTTTTCTGGTCTGCTTGCCCTTGTTCCAGGACTGGTTAGTTTTCCAGGCCTGTCTGTAACGAGCAACGGTTCCTTCCTGTTTTGGGGCGGAGGAAGTTGACGTTGCTCCTGCCTTGAAGTTTCGAAAGGCACGAAAATTAGACTGTTTGGCCTTTGATTTGGCCTTGTCCTGAGGAAGGGTATGACCCTTACCTCCCGTAATGTCAGCGATAATTTCTTTCAAGCCGGGCCCGAATAAGGTTTGCCCCTTGAAAGGAATATTAAGTAATTTAGATTTAGAAGTCACATCAGCTGACCAGTATTTAAGCCATAACGCTCTGCGCGCTTGAATGGCAAAACCGGAATTCTTAGCCGTTAGTTTAGTTAGATGTACAATGGCATCAGAAACAAATGCATTAGTTAGCTTAAGTGCTTTAAGCTTGTCCATAATTTCATCCAATGGAGCTGAGTGAATGGCCTCTTCTAGAGACTCAAACCAAAATGCCGCAGCAGCAGTGACAGGCGCAATGCATGCAAGGGGCTGTAAGATAAAACCTTGTTGAACAAACATTTTCTTAAGGTAACCTTCCAATTTTTTATCCATTGGATCCGAAAAATCACAACTATCTTCCACCGGGATAGTGGTACGCTTAGCTAAAGTAGAAACTGCTCCCTCCACCTTAGGGACCGTCTGCCATAAGTTCCGCGGAACTGGGTGGATCACTCCCATTACTAGGAGGTCTTGTACGCAACATAGGAATGCCTCTTTCTTTATTTGGTTTTCTGATAACCTTGAAAGATGAAATCTCCCCAGAGGAGGAGAAGCCTTGAAGTCCAGAAGATATCCCTGAGATATGATCTCCAACGCCCAGGGATCCTGGACATCTCTTGCCCATGCCTGGGCGAAGAGAGAAAGTCTGCCCCCCACTAGATCCGTTTCCGGATAGGGGGCCATCCCTTCATGCTGTCTTAGGGGCAGTAGCAGGTTTTCTGGCCTGCTTGCCCTTGTTCCAGGACTGGTTAGTTTTCCAGGCCTGTCTGTAACGAGCAACGGTTCCTTCCTGTTTTGGGGCGGAGGAAGTTGACGTTGCTCCTGCCTTGAAGTTTCGAAAGGCACGAAAATTAGACTGTTTGGCCTTTGATTTGGCCTTGTCCTGAGGAAGGGTATGACCCTTACCTCCCGTAATGTCAGCGATAATTTCTTTGAAGATGTCAGCGATAATTTCTTTGAAGCCGGGCCCGAATAAGGTTTGCCCCTTGAAAGGAATATTAAGTAATTTAGATTTAGAAGTCACATCAGCTGACCAGGATTTAAGCCATAACGCTCTGCGCGCTTGAATGGCAAAACCGGAATTCTTAGCCGTTAGTTTAGTTAGATGTACAATGGCATCAGAAACAAATGCATTAGCTAGCTTAAGTGCTTTAAGCTTGTCCATAATTTCATCCAATGGAGCTGAGTGAATGGCCTCTTCTAGAGACTCAAACCAAAATGCCGCAGCAGCAGTGACAGGCGCAATGCATGCAAGGGGCTGTAAGATAAAACCTTGTTGAACAAACATTTTCTTAAGGTAACCTTGCAATTTTTTATCCATTGGATCCGAAAAAGCACAACTATCTTCCACCGGGATAGTGGTACGCTTAGCTAAAGTAGAAACTGCTCCCTCCACCTTAGGGACCGTCTGCCATAAGTCCCGTGTAGTGGCGTCTATTGGAAACATTTTTCTAAATATAGGAGGTGGGGAAAATGGCACACCAGGTCTATCCCACTCCTTGCTAATAATTTCTGTAAGCCTTTTAGGTATAGGAAAAACGTCGGTACACACCGGTACTGCATAGTATCTATCCAGCCTACATAATTTCTCTGGAATCGCAACTGTGTTACAGTCATTAAGAGCCGCTAAAACCTCCCCTAGCAATACACGGAGGTTCTCAAGCTTAAATTTAAAATTAGAGATCTCTGAATCCGGTTTCCCTGGATCAGATCCGTCACCTACAGAATGAAGCTCTCCATCCTCATGTTCTGCAAACTGTGACGCAGTATCTGACATGGCTCTTGTAGCACCAGCGCGCTCTATTCTTACCCCAGAGCAATCGCGCTTGCCTCTTAATTCTGGCAATTTAGATAATACTTCTGTCAGGGTATTATTCATAATATTAGCCATGTCTTGTAAGGTGATTTGTATGGCCGTCCCTGAAGCACTTGGCGCCACAATATCACGTGCCTCCTGAGCGGGAGGTGAAGGTACTGACACGTGAGGCGAGTTAGTCGGCATAACTTCCCCCTCGTTGTCTGGTGATAATTCCTTTATAGATAAAGACTGACCTTTATTATTTAAAGTGAAATCAATACATTTAGTACACATGTTTCTGTGGGGCTCCACAGTGGCCTTTAAACATAGTGAACAAACAGATTCATCTGTGTCAGACATGTTTAAAAAGACTAGCAATAAGACTAGCAGACTTGGAAAACACTGTAAATAATTTTACAAGTAATAAAGAAAAACGCTACTGTGCCTTTAAGAAGCACAGAAAAATGTCACAGTTGAAATAACAATGAACCAAATCAGTTATAGCAAACAAATTTTCACAGTAAATGTATTAAGTTAGCAGAGCATTGCACCCACTTGCAAATGGATGATTAACCCCTTAAAACCCAAACGGTTTTTATAAGCAAAAAAACGTTTTTTAATACAGTCAAAAAACCACTGTCACAGGTCTGCTGTGACTGATTACCTCCCTCAAAATGACTTTTGAAGTCCCTTAAGCTGGCTGGAGACGACCCGGGTCAAGCAGAAGGAAGCAGGAAGACAGAGCCTGAATTTTCACTGCGTCAAAAGAGCGCTAAAATAGGCCCCTCCTACTCAATATTACAATATTGGGAGTTTCAGTTAACTGTTTCTATGCAGAAAAATTGTCAGCCATGTGGAAAAATTTTATGCCCCAAACAAGTTTTATCACCAATGTACCTCACAAAACGATTAAAACATGCCAGCAAAATCGTTTTAAACATCCCTTTTTTAAGGAACATGTATCTCTATTGATAAGCCTGATACCAGTCATCCTACTGCATTTAAGGCTTATAACATCACTTCAGTATTAATAGCATTTTTCTCAGTCAAATTCCATTCCTTAGAAAATTACTTTACTGTATATATTTAAACTAGCCTGTTAACAGTCGCTCTCACTGTATTAAAGGCTTTTACTTACATTACATCGGTATCAGCAGTATTTTCTTAGTCAATTCCATTCCTTAGAAAAATAATTTACTGCACATACCTTGTTTGCAGGGTTCTCCGCACGCTATTCCCTTTCTGAAAGTTACCCCACTCCTCAGAATATGCGAGAACAGCCAGTGGATCTTAGTTAGATCATAGAAAACGCAGGCAGATTCTTCTTCCAAATACTGCCTGAGAATAAACAACACACTCCGGTGTCATTTTAAAATAACAAACTTTTGATTGAAGAAAAAAACTAAGTATAAAAACACCACAGACCTCTCACAACGTCCTATCTATTAAGTTGCAAGAGAATGACTGAATATGACATGTGAGGGGAGGAGCTATGTAGCAGCTCTGCTTGGGTGATCCTCTTGCAATTTCCTGTTGGGAAGAGAATATATTCCATAAGTAATGGATGATCCGTGGACTGAATACACTTAACAAGAGAAATGCTTAAAAAGAGGTAAACCTGATATTATATGCCTTCAAGAATTACACTTAAAAGTGCTGAGATAGAAAAATTAAAGACAAATTGGATAGCAGAGATTAGCTATACTTTTTAACAAAAATCTGGGATACAATATTATAAAGCAAGAGCTGGATCCCTGTGGGAGATACATAATGTACAAATGAAGATAGGAAATTCTACTTGGACTCTTTTATAATATATATGGACCAAATGGATTAGAAGTAGATTTTTGGTGAAAGATAAAACAAAAATTAATACCATACTTGGGACAGAACCTGATCATAGCGGGGGATCTGAATATGACACTATATCCAGATGTTGATAGATTTAAATTAAAATGTAAACACGCAAACTATAGAGAAGCAAAGTTTCTGTGAAACTTTGTCAAGACATTAAAAGTTAAAGATATCTGGCGGCTACAACATCCGGACGAACGCACATTCTTGTGAATCAAAGACACACAGAAATTTTTCCCGCATATTCATGTTCCTGGTAGATGAGCAATTGCTTAAATTAGAAATAGAGACAGATATTGCAGATATAATCTTGTCAGACTATGCAATAATAACACTTAAAATTTCTGCCGCACTCAGACCAGAGAAAAAAATAAACACATTTTATTTTCCGGGGTATTTGCAGAATAAGTGGCAAGAATATTATGCACAGAATAAAAAACATATAAATAGAACTGAAATTTTAAGGGAGGCAGGCAAGGCGGTACTCAGAGGTGAAGTCAAGGCATATTTGGTAAAAATATTTGGTAAAAATGACACGTAAACACAAAGCTAGGGAGATCCAGTTGGCTAATCAGTTAAGAAATGCCTTTGAACAATATAGAGGTAATCCGAATGAAGATACATGGGGTAGATACACATGAAAAAAGGCAGAAAGGGAGAACTTTCTTAAAGAAAAATGGGCAAGCGAAGATTTAAAGGCGAGGGTTGTATATCAGGGATACCAGGGATTAAATGCAAAACATTTGGCAAAGTTAATTAAATTCCGTAAAAAAACAATGTTATATCAGCAATTAAGGTGGGGGATAGAGCACTTAATACATCAGCAGAAATGAGGGAGGCATTTCTAGAATATTATATAAAATTATATTCTAGTCAGAATATAAACAGGGAAGCAAAAGAGCAATTTTGGCAAGGGATAAAAGTACCACAGATAACAAGGGAGGCACTGCAACAAATTAGCACACCAATAACAGAGATAGAAATCTTAAAAATAATAAAAAATTCTAAATGTGGGAAAGCGGCGGGGCCAGACGGCCTCCCTGCAGAATTTAGTTAGTGGTACCGATGTTATCCAAATTATACAATGGTTATTATTTGAAAAAGGAGATGAAATTGTTATATTTTTTTCGGACTCAGTAATCACATTGATCCACAAAAAAGGGAAAGATCCAGAAAATCTTGCCTCATACTGCCCAATTTCATTGTTAAACCAAGATTATAAAATATTAATGTCAGTTATTGCAGCAAGACTCAAAAAAATTATAGGGGAATTAATACACCCAGATCAGGCGGGTTTCATACCCGGAAGAACTGCAGTCCGTAACATGCGCAGAGGGTTAATAATGTTGGATCTCTTTCATCAGCTCGGCAGAGGGGGAGGGCAGAAACCTAAATGTTATAAAGATAGAGATTTAGCAGTTGTTACAATTGACGCAGAAAAGGCTTTTGACTCCATTATATGGAATCATCTATTTACAGCACTTAAGAATTTTGGTTTCTCTGGCAACCTGGTTGAGCTGATTAAATTAATATATAATAAACCTAAATCACAACTATTAGTAAACGGGGAACTGTCATAGTATATAACCTTAGAAAAGGGTACACGCCAGGGGTGTCCATTATCGCCCCTGTTGTTTGATATAGCATTAGAACCCCTCGCAATATATATCAGAAAGGAACTACAAGCGGTAGAAATAGGAAGCCAGATAATGCTGATATCCCTCTACGCAGACGACATACTACTGTTCCTACAAGACACCGCTATAAATATCCCATTAGTCTTGGACAGCATAGGTAAATTTAGCTCATTCACGGGGTACAAAATAAATCCAAGCAAATCAGAACTATTATGGGTTAATAAAACTAGAATCAGTCAAAACTGCACCTTTAAAGAAGTACAGTATATTAACTATTAAGGCATTAAATTAGTGAGGAACCCGAGAGAATGGTATCAGTTAAACTACAAAGAGGTTTTTGATAACATACAATCGAATCTAGAAAAATGGAATATGTATTATCTTTCATTATTGGCTAGGATCATGTTGATAAAAACGATCTTTTTCCCGAAAGTGTTATTTTTACTGCAGTATCTGCCAATTTTTATCCCAAAAAAGGACATAGATAGATATAATAGAGCATGTGCGCTCTTTATTTGGGGGAAGAAGAAAGGGCGTCTCTCGACAGAAAAATTAAGTCAAGCTAAACAATTCAGAGGATTTTCTCTACCTAATATCAAATATTACAACATTGTAACACTGACAAAATTTGGTCTAGATTGGCTTACAAAATCAGATTATGTTACATATTAAGACATGGAATTAGAGATGATTAAACCATTTAATTTGAAGGCCATATTGCATTGTCCATATAAAAAGTTACCAAGTAATATTAGTAATCTGTCAACATTTGCAAATTAACGGCTAGATTTAGAGTTCTGCGGCCAAAGGGGTCCGTTAGCTACGCGTGCCCTTTTCCCCCCGCACCTTTTAAATACCGCTGGTATTTAGAGTTCACAGAAGGGCTGCGTTAGGCTCCAAAAAAGGGAGCGTATAGCATATTTACCGCCGATACCAGCGTTGCTTACGGACGCGGCCAGCTTCAAAAACGTGCTTGTGCACGATTCCCCCATAGAAAACAATGGGGCTGTCTGAGCTGAAAAAAAACCTAACACCTGCAAAAAAGCAGCATTCAGCTCCTAACGCAGCCCCATTGTTTCCTATGCGGAAACACTTCCTAAGTCTGCACCTAACACCCTAACATGTACCCCGAGTCTAAACACCCCTAGCCTTACACTTATTAACCCCTAATCTGCTGTCCCCGCTATCGCTGACCCCTGCATATTATTATTAACCCCTAATCTGCTGCTCCATACACCGTCGCAACCTACATTATACCTATGTACCCCTAATCTGCTGCCCCTAACACCGCCGACCCCTATGTTATATTTATTAACCCCTAATTTGCCGCCCCCAACGTCGCCTCCACCTACCAACAATAATTAACCCCTAATCTGCCGACCGGATCTCACCGCTACTCTAATAAATGTATTAACCCCTAAAGCTAAGTCTAACCCTAACCCTAATACCCCCCTAAGTTAAATATAATTTAAATCTAACGAAATAAATTAACTCTTATTAAATAAATTATTCCTATTTAAAGCTAAATACTTACCTGTAAAATAAACCCTTATATAGCTACAATATAAATTATAATTATATTGTAGCTATTTTAGGATTAATATTTATTTTACAGGCAACTTTATAATTATTTTAACCAGGTACAATAGCTATTAAATAGTTAATAACTATTTAATAGTTACCTAGTTAAAATAATTACAAAATTATCTGTAAAATAAATCCTAACCTAAGTTACAATTAAACCTAACACTACACTATCAATAAATTAATTAAATAAACTACCTACAATTATCTACAATTAAACCTAACACTACACTATCAATACATTAATTAAATACAATACCTACAAATAAATACAATGAAATAAACTAACTAAAGTACAAAAAATAAAAAAGAACTAAGTTACAAAAAATAAAAAAATATTTACAAACATTAGAAAAATATTACAACAATTTTAAACTAATTACACCTACTCTAAGCCCCCTAATAAAATAACAAAGACCCCCAAAATAAAAAAATGCCCTACGCTATTCTAAAATTAAAATAGAAAAGCTCTTTTACCTTACCAGCCCTGAAAAGGGCCCTTTGCGGGGCATGCCCCAAAGAATTCAGCTCTTTTGCCTGGAAAAAAACCCATACAATACCCCCCCCCAACATTACAACCCTCCACCCACATACCCCTAATCTAACCCAAACCCCCCTTAAATAAACCTAACACTAAGCCCCTGAAGATCTTCCTACCTTATCTTCACCACGCCGGGTTCACCGATCGATCCAGAAGAGCTCCTCCGATGTCTTGATCCAAGCCCAAGCGGGGGGGCTGAAGATGTCCATGATCCGACTGAAGTCTTCATCCAAGCGGGAGCTGAAGAGGTCCATGATCGGGCTGAAGTCTTCATCCAAGCGGGAGCTGAAGAGGTCCATGATCGGGCTGAAGTCTTCTATCAAGCGTCATCTTCAATCTACTTTCTTCCGGATCCATGTTCATCCCGCCGACATGGAACATCCATCTTCACCGACGACTTCTGTTCCGATCAGCCAATAGAATGCGAGCTCAATCTGATTGGCTGATCGGATCAGCCAATCGGATTGAACTTGATTCTGATTGGCTGATTCCATCAGCCAATCAGAATTTTCTTACCTTAATTCCGATTGGCTGATAGAATCCTATCAGCCAATCGGAATTTGAGGGACGCCATCTTGGATGACGTCCCTTAAAGGAACCGTCATTCGTCGGGAAGTCGTCGGTGAAGATGGATGTTCCGCGTCGGCGGGATGAACATGGATCCGGAAGAAAGAAGATTGAAGATGCCGCTTGATAGAAGACTTCAGCCCGATCATGGACCTCTTCAGCTCCCGCTTGGATGAAGACTTCAGCCCGATCATGGACCTCTTCAGCTCCCGCTTGGATGAAGACTTCAGTCGGATCGTGGACATCTTCAGCCCCCCGCTTGGGCTTGGATCAAGACATCGGAGAAGCTCTTCTGGATTGATCGGTGAACCCGGCGTGGTGAAGATAAGGTAGGAAGATCTTCAAGGGCTTAGTGTTAGTTTTATTTAAGGGGGTTTTGGGTTAGATTAGGGGTATGTGGGTGGTGGGTTGTAATGTTGGGGGGGTATTGTATGTTTTTTTTTCCAGGCAAAAGAGCTGAATTCTTTGGGGCATGCCCCGCAAAGGCCCTTTTCAGGGCTGGTAAGGTAAAAGAGCTTTTCTATTTTAATTTTAGAATAGGGTAGGGCATTTTTTTATTATTATATATACTATTTATTATAGGGTTATTGAGGCGGGAGTGAGGCGGATTAGGGGTTAATAACTTTATTATAGTAGCGGTGCGGTCCGGTCGGCAGATTAGGGGTTAATAAGTGTAGGTAGGTGGCGGCGACGTTGGGGGGGGCAGATTAGGGGTTAATAAATATAATATAGGTGTCGGCGATGTTAGGGGCAGCAGATTAGGGGTACATAGGGATAATGTAGTTAATGTATAATGTAGGTTGCGGCGGTGTACGGAGCGGCAGATTAGGGGTTAAAAAAATTTAATAGAGTGGCGGCGATGTGGGGGGACCTCGGTTTAGGGGTGCAAAAGTAGTTTATGGGTGTTAGTGTACTTTAGAGCACAGTAGTTAAGAGCTTTATAAACCGGCGTTAGCCCAGAAAGCTCTTAACTCCTGACTTTTTTCTGCGGCTGGAGTTTTGTCGTTAGATTTCTAATGCTCACTTCAGCCACGACTCTAAATACCGGCGTTAGAAAGATCCCATTGAAAAGATAGGATACGCAAATGGCGTAGGGGGATCTGCGGTATGGAAAAGTCGCAGCTGCAAAGTGAGCGTTAGACCTGTTCCTGACTGACTCCAAATACCAGAGGGCGGTAAAAACCAGCATTAGGAGCCTCTAACGCTGGTTTTGACGGCTACCGCCAAACTCTAAATCTAGGCCATAGTGTTGGCATGGCAAAAGTATTGTAGAATTTTAGGGCAAAAATACCAGGTCTCCAGACAACTCCCTATAGTTGATTGTGTGAATTTTCAACCAGGACTCCAAAATAAAGTATTTTACAAATGGCATGCAAAAGGTATTACAGAATTTGCACAATTGAGAATAGGGGAAAATGGGAGGATTAAAACTTACGAAAACCTGGCAGTAGAATTCAAACTTCCCACTAAGAACTTCTTTGCGTATTTACAAATTCGCCATTTCATAGAAACACAAATGTGTTTATATGGTACTGATTGGGGACAAGAATATATTGACCCAGGTATTAAGATATATAAGGCGGGAATCAGTTCAATATCAAACTGGTATCAACATATATTGAAAGTTACGGGGCAAAGCCATATGAATAAGCTTAAGGAGAAATTTTTGAAATACTTCAATACAATACAAAATGAGGATATTATGATAAGCATAAAAATGGCAGACGAAGCGACAGATCGGATTAATTGAAGAGAATCACAACGCAAATTAATTAATCATTATTACCTAACAACAGAGAGAATTAGCAAATGGGCAACGAGCCAACAAAGTGTATGCTACAGATGTAGTGAATTCAGGGCAAATTTATTACACTGTATATGGGGGTGCCCAAAATACGACAATATTGGTTGAAAGTACAATTCTGGGTGAACAAATATCAATGATAAGGTTGTATTAGAGCCTTTACAAATATTCTTTCTCCGTCAAGGGGAGAACTCTGGAGATAGGCATTTAATAAACACAGTGATTTTAGCTGCACGCAATTTAATATTTAGAAAATGGAAACATAAACAAGCCCCAAGTTTAATGAATTAGTTAATAATATTAAATTACAAATGATAATTGAGATTTGAAATTAAGAACCGGAAATCTATACAGAAAATTCTTTAAGAAATGGAAAAGGTATATCTGTTCATGGCCAATGCTGTTACAAAGGCTATTTATAGAACCACTTAAAAATGCATTACCCTTTTTTGAATTAATTGTAGCGGAACAATGGTTGACATTCTGGTAGGAATTATGTGGCAAGGGGAGGGAGGGGGCGAGAGAGAGGGAGAGGGAAAGGAAAGAAAAAATCCCCTTTCCCTTTTCCCCCCCCTTTTTCTTGTTTTGTGTTTTTTTTGTTTTTTTTCTTCTCTTCCCCTCCATGAAAATACTAAGACTAAACTCAGGGTTGGTTTTTAATGGGTTAATCTGATGGAGACAGTAGAAATGACTCGGGTATTTGTCCATGAAATTTGTCGATGAAATAGTTTTTGTGCAAATTTTCTGTTTGTCTGTATAATGTATAATGGTATTTCAAAACAAAAAATTAACGCCTAGATTACGAGTCTTGCGTTAGCCTTAAAAAGCAGCGTTGAGAGGTCCCAACGCTGCATTTTAACGCCCACTGGTATTACGAGTCTGGCAGGTACAGGTGTACCGCTCACTTTTCTTCCGTGACTCGAGCATACCGCAAATCCCCTTACGTCAATTGCGTATCCTATCTTTTCTATGGGATTTGCCTAACGCCGGTATTACGAGTCTTGGAAAAAGTTAGCGGTACAGCCTCTCCTGTCAAGATTCCTGCCACATTTAAAAGTCAGTAGTTAAGAGTTTTATGGGCTAACGCCGTAACATAAAATTCTTAACTAAAGTGCTAAAAAGTACACTAACACCCATAAACTACCTATTAACCCCTAAACCGAGCCCCCCCCCACATTGCAAACACTTAAATAAAAATTTTAACCCCTAATCTGCCGATCAGACATCGCCGCCACTTTAATAAATGTATTAACCCCTAAACCGCCGCACTCCCGCCTCGCAAACACTAGTTAAATATTATTAACCCCTAATCTGCCGTCCCTAACATCGCCGACACCTACCTACATTTATTAACCCCTAATCTGCCGCCCCCAACGTCGCCGCAACTATATTAAAGGTATTAACCCCTAAACCTAAGTCTAACCCTAACACTAAATAACCCTAAATAAATCTAAATAAAATTAATACAATTAATTAAATTATTCCTATTTAAAACTAAATACTTACCTATAAAATAAACCCTAAGCTAGCTACAATATAGCTAATAGTTACATTGTATCTAGCTTAGGATTTATTTTTATTTTACAGGCAAGTTTGTATTTATTTTAACTAGGTAGAATAGTTATTAAATAGTTATTAACTATTTAATAACTACCTAGCTAAAATAAATACAAAAGTACCTGTAAAATAAATCCTAACCCAAGTTACAATTACACCTAACACTACACTATCATTAAATTAATTACCTAAACTACCTACAATTATTTACAATTAAATTAAATAAACTAAAGTACGAAAAACAACAAACACTAAATTACAGAAAATAAAAATAATATTACAATTTTTTTTAAACTAATTACACCTAATCTAATCCCCCTAATAAAATAAAAAAGCCCCCCAAAATAATTAAATTCCCTACCCTATACTAAATTACAAATAGCCCTTAAAAGGGCCTTTTGCAGGGCATTGCCCCAAAGTAATGAGCTCTTTTACCTGTAAAAAAAAATACAATACCCCCCCAACATTAAAACCCACCACCCACACACCCAACCCTACTCTAAAACGCACCCAATACCTACTTAATAAAATCTAACACTAACCCCTTGAAGATCACCCTACCTTGAGACGTCTTCACCCAGCCGGGCACAAGTGGACCTCCAGAGGGGCAGAAGTCCTCATCCGATCCGGGCAGAAGAGGTCCTCCAGATGGCTAGAAGTCTTCATCAAGGCGGCATCTTCTATCTTCATCCATTGGGAGCGGAGCGGGTCCATCTTCAATCCAGCCGAAGCGGAGCATTCTCTTCAAATGAAGTGCAACTGAAGAATGAAGGTTCCTTTAAATGATGTCATCCAAGATGGCGTCCCTTCAATTCCGATTGGCTGATTCTATCAGAATTTAGGTAGGAAAAATCCTATTGGCTGATGCAATTAGCCAATAGAATTGAGCTTGCATTCTATTGGCTGATTGGAACAGCCAATAGAATGTGAGCTCAATCCTATTGGCTGATTGGATCAGCCATTAGGATTGAACTTCAATTCTATTGGCTGATTGCATCAGCCAATAGGATTTTTCCTACCTTAATTCCGATTGGCTGATAGAATCCTATCAGCCAAAAGGAATTCGAGGGACGCCATCTTGGATGACGTAATTTAAAGGAACCGTCATTCGTCGTTAGTCCGTCGTGCTGGACGAAGGCTCTGCGCCTTAGGTCTTCAATATGGAGCCGATCATCGCCGGAAGGATGAAAATAGAAGATGCCGCTTGGATGAAGACTTTTGCTGGATGGAGGACCTCTTCTGCCCCGATCGGATGAAGACTTGTGCCCGGCTGGAGGACCACTTGTGCCCGGATCGGATGAAGAGTTCGGCCCGACTGGGTAAAGACGGCTCAAGGTAGGGAGATCTTCAAGCGGTAGTGTTAGGTTCATTTAAGGGGGGATCGGGTGGGTTTTAGAGTAGGGGTGTGTGGGTGGTGGGTTGTAATGTTGGGGGGGTATTGTATTTCTTTTTTTTACAGGTAAAAGAGCTGATTACTTTGGGGCAATGCCCCGCAAAAAGCCCTTTTAAGCGCTGGTAAAAGAGCTGATAACTTTGTAATTTAGTTTAGGATAGGGAATTTTATTATTTTGGGGGGCTTTTTTATTTTATTAGGGGGCTTAGATTAGGTGTAATTAGATTAAACTTTGTGTAATATTTTTTTATTTTTTGTAATTTAGTGTTTGTTTTTGTAATATAGTTTAGTTTATTTAATTGTATTTTAATTTAGATCATTGTAGTTAATTGATTTAATTAATTAATTTATTGATAGTGTAGTGTTAGGTGTATTTGTAACTTAGGTTAGGATTTATTTTACAGGTAAATGTGTAGTTATTTTAACTAGGTAACTATTAAATAGTTATTAACTATTTAATAGCTATTGTACCTAGTTAAAATAAATACAAAGTTGCCTGTAAAATAAAAAATAAACCCTAAAATAGCTATAATGTAATTATTAATTATATTGTAGCTATCTTAGGGTTTATTTTATAGGTAAGTATTTAGTTTTAAATAGGAATAATTTATTTAATTATAGGAATATTTATTTAGATTAATTTAAATAATATTTAAGTTAGGGGGGTGTTAGGGTTAGACTTTGGTTTTGGGGTTAATTCATTTAATATATTGGCGGCAGTGTAGGGGGGTAAATTAGGGGTTAATCAATGTACTGTAGGTGGCGGCGGTGTAGGGGGGCAGGATAGGGGTTAATAAATGTAATGTAAGTGGCAGAGGGCTCCGGGTGCAGCGGTTTAGGGGTTAAAAAATTAATTTATTTGCGGAGGGTTCCGGGATCGGCAGGATAGGGGTTAATAACTTTATGTAGGTGGTGGTGGTATAGGGGCGGCAGATTAGGGGTTAATAGGTATAATGTAGATGGCAGGGGGGTCCGCGAGCGGCGGTTTAGAACTGGAGTTCATATATTTATTATAGTTGCGGCGGGGTCCTGGAGCGGCGGTTTAGGGGGTAATAAGTTTATTTAGGTGCGGGGGGCTCCGGGAGCGGCGGTTTAGAGGGTATAACAGTATAGTATAGTGTGGGTGCTTAGTGACAGGCTAGCAAGAAAGCTGCGAAGAAGCCAATGAGCAGCGAGATCGATGACTGTCAGTTGACTGTCAGCTGCTCATCGCTCTGTACTTGGTGCGCAGCTTCTTGACAGCTTTCTTGATAACTTTCCCGAACGTATTCAGGTCCGCAGCGGCGATGTTAGGCGAGGTTAGGCGAGCGTTTTGGGCAGGCGAATGCAGGTAAATACGGAGCTTCATAACTAGAGGCCTATGTCTGTACAATAAAGAAATACAAGAATATACAGTGCTGTTGACATTTGTTCTATGTGTATGAGTTGCAATAAATGTAGTCTGACATTTGTTCTATGTATATGAGTTGCAATAAATGTAGTCTGGCAAAAACAATAAAATTAATTAATAAATAAAAAGCAAACGTGTTTTTTAACCCATATTTTGTATCATTGTGGCTTGGTCAAATTAAAACCAAATTAATTGTAATAATTTGTAATAAAAGGTACATTTTATCCTGTACTATGATTTGTTCCCCACACTTTTTCTGAGTGTTTGTGAATATTCCTGTTGGAAAGATATCCTAATTTTCTGTGAGGTTTGTATTAGTAGCACTTTTCTGCATACAGGTTTACCATATACTTTATCAATGATTTGTAGAAATACTAAGTACAGTATACAGTAAATATATTAAGTAGGTAACTATCTACCAGTGACTGGGGCACGAGACTCAGCAAGGTTCTCTTTTTTTTCCAGAATGTGCTCTCATGCTCTTTTGTGTTTTTATAGGAGAATATAGGATCTCTTGAAGTGCACCCCTTTCCCTAACAAACTGCCTACTTGAGCTGTTCACCTACACCATACATGCTCAAACTTGTCCCTCCAGAGGTTTTAGAACTACATTTCCCATGATGCTGGCTGAGCATCATGGGAAATGTAGTTCCAAAACCTCTGGAGGGCCAAGTTTGAGGATGTCTGACCTACACCTATTTATTAGACATGGATGTGGCACCACACTCAAAAGAATGCTTTCCCCTCTTTCAAATTAAGGGTCTCACCCCCTTCAATGTAAAGGGGTGTATGAAAGAAGGGCACAATAAAATGTCTTCTTCTATAAGGTTTCACCTTTCCCTCTAACAGTGAAGAGCATAGGGGCTCCTTCCTCAGCCAAAACTGTCTTGATACTTTGTGTTACAGATGACCACAGTTTTTGTGGTTATTACCTGCACCCTAGTGAGACATACTGTATGAATCTTTTAGCTAGGAGGTCACATGTATCTGTGGTGTTTGGACAGCTCCTTCTTTGTCACTCCTTCTGCAACACAATCAGTGGGGTGAATTGAAATTGATGTCATTGAAGTAATTTACCTATTCAGATGGTTTTAGTTACATTTATTCTGCAATAGTAAATCAAGATTTGTTACAAACTTTCAGAATAACAAATTAGGCTATGTCCTAAAAACATATGCACACATGTATCAATATGTGTGTTCTGCACAAATAATGTATGGAGTGTTGAGTTTTTACAATTTGAAGCCTAATCAGCAGGCAGGTGCAAGCTTTGCCTTGTGGAGATAGATTGTTGTTTTATGTATAGGGTGACCAGATTGCCACTTTAAAAAGGGACACATATGAAAAATACATATGTCAGGGCTGCATTCAGGGCTGTTTAACGAAATGTTTTGTATAAGAACCCTGACATATCTATTTTTCATATGTGTTCCTTTTTAAAGCGGCAATATGGTCACCCTATTTATGTATAACTAGTGGTAAAGCCCATGTACACGGACCATTTTCTGTAGTGCAGTGGTCCCACCTGCCCACACTCCCGCCGGTCATGCCCCCGCACGCCCGCTTCCGTCCAGTCATGTCCCAGCCACGCCCACTCCCGTCCGGTCACACCCCTACCACGCCCGAGCCTGCCCTGCCACTCCCCTGCCACTACGCACGCAACTGACTGCTACGACGGACTCGTTACAACTGCTTTTATAGTACAGAGATATGTAATGTACCTTCTTATATTATATAATTAATAAGTTAACAATCTCTGTGCCCCTTCACTTATTTTGTTTACATTTTGCACAGCTAGATTGGCCAGATGTTTACTATATCTCTGAAATAAAAAGAATGCATGACATAATAATTGCATTTGTTGGTACTCACATTTAGCCACACTGCAATATTGAGAAATTGGGCTTTCTAGTGCTGAACCTCTAGAATGGGAAGAAAGAACGTTATCTATAAATAAAAGCCAGTAAAACAGCCATAGCTTTTTACCAGTTGCATTTCTGCTAATGTAAAAATATTTTAGTTGAGTTGAAAGCATATTATATATATGGTATTGTGGAGGATGAGTATGATTGAAGATATAGCAGACCGTACTAATCCATTTGATATGTTTTAACTTTACAATGATAATTTTCAGACACAATTAGCATGCTGATTGTTTGATCAGTGCAGCAGCTGGTTTATAAATGTCCTTAAAGGGACAGTCTACTTGAAAATGTTTATTGTTTAAAAAAATAGATAATCCCTTTATTAACCATTCCCCAAATTGCATAACCAACACAGTTATAATAATACACTTTTTACCTCTGTGATTACCTTGTACCTAAGCCTCTGCAGACTGCCCCCTTATCTCAGTGCATTTTACAAACTTGCATTTCAGCCAATTAATGGGGAGTCATGCATAGTTTTACGGGAGTGAGCACAATGTTATCTATATGGCACACATGAACTATCATTGTCTTACTGTGAAAAGTTAAAGGGACAGTCAACACCAGAATTTTTGTTGTTTTAAAAGATAGATAATCCCTTAATTGCCAATTCCCCAGTTTTGCATAACCAACACAGTTATAATTAAATATGTTTTACCTCTGTAATTACCTTGTATCTAAGCCTTAGCAGACTGCCCCCTTATTTCAGTTCTTTTGACAGACTTGCAGTTTAGCCAATCAGAGCTGTCTCCATGGTAAATTCACGTGCATGAGCTCAATGTTATCTATACACGTGAACTAATGCCCTCTATTGGTGAAAAACTATCAAAATGCATTTAGATTAGAGGCGGCCTTCAAGGTCTAAGAAATTAGCATATGAACCTCCTAGGTTTAGCTTTCAACTAAGAATACCAAGAGAACAAAGCAAAATTGGTGATAAAAGTAAATTGGAAAGTTGTTTAAAATTACATGCCCTATTTGAAACATGAAAGTTTTTTTTGGACTTGACTGTCCCTTTAATAAAATGCACTTAGATAAGAGGTGGCCTTCAAGGGTTTCGAAGTCAGCCTACCTAGGTTTAGCCTTCAACAAAGAACACCAAAAGAACAAAGCAAATTTTATGATAAAAGTAAATTGGAAAATTATTTAATTTTTCATGCCCTATCTTAATCATGTCCCTTTAACTCATAGCTACAATGAAGGAGATAACATACACATGACTCTTTAAGAAGAATACAACTCATTTATAAGGTAATGCATTTATTTGCTAAAAGTTACATTTTTTAAAGGCTTTGAGAGTATTTTGTATTCAGATATTTTGCAATGCAATTAATCACTTACATATATAAAATGCAGATAAAAATGTAATGTTGCTTTAAATGGTTCTAGCCCATTGAACATTTTATACAAGCAATGTTCCAGTAAAAGAAAAATATTCTACCCATACTAATAATGTTTATCCTGCCATTTTGCCCTTATATTAAAGGAACAGTAAACCCCTTAAGTTTTTTTTTATATAATGATTAATTATACATAATAAAACAACTTTGCAATATATTTTCATTATTTAGTTTGCCACTTTTTCATGTAATTTAGCTCTGAAAAATGAGCAATTTCTAATTCTCAGAACTTGAAATGCACCCTGCTTATTTCTCATGGCTAACTCTGCTACATATCTATCCCTAAATGGCTTCATGAGATAACAACTGGAAAACATACCACTTCATATTCACTTCATCAGGCCCATTTATCAAAGGGCTTGCGGACCTGATCCGACACTGCGGATCAGGTCCGCAAGACCTCGCTAAATGCGGAGAGCAATACGCTCTCCGCATTTAACATTGCACCAGCAGCTCACAAGAGCTGCTGGTGCAACGCCGCCCCCTGCTGACTCGCGGCCAATCGGCCGCCAGCAGGGAGCTGTCAATCAACCCGATCGTATTCGATCGGGTTGATGTCCGGCGATTCCTGTCCGCCTGTTCAGAGCAGGCGGACAGGGTTATGGAGCAGCGGTCTTTAGACCGCTGCTTCATAAGTTGTGTTTCTGGCGAGTCTGAAGACTCGCCAGAAACACGGCCCTTCAAGCTCCGTACGGAGCTTGATAAATGGGCCTGCATGACTGTGGATAGCCTTTTTGTCTGTGGACTAAAGCCTAGATTGGGTCCTTTAAATAAGGCAAACGGTGATGAGTTTGGCTACTGAAAAATAATTGACGTAAAAAGGATGTTAAAGGCACAGTCAAGTCCAAAAAAAACGTTCATGTTTCAAATAGGGCATGTAATTTTAAACAACTTTCCAATTAACTTTTATCACCAACTTTGCTTTGTTCTCTGGGAATTCTTAGTTAAAAGCTAAACCTAGGAAGGCTCAATTTCTAAGCCCTTGAAGGCCGCCTCTTATCACATGTTTTTTTATTTGCTTTTCACAACAGTGGAGAGCTAGTTCATGTTAGCCATATAGATAACATTGTGATCACGCCTGTGGCTTGTGGCAGATACTGCACTAATTGGCTAAAATGAAAGCTAATAGATAAATAAAATGTCATGTGATCAGGGGACTGTCAGAAAATGCTTAGATACAAGTTAATCACAGAGGTAAAAAGTATATTAATATAACCGTGTTGGTTATGCAAAACTGGGGAATGGGTAATGAAGGGATTATCTATCTTTTTAAACAACAACAATTATGGTGCTGACTGTCCCTTTAATTTGTTTTGAAAACATTAAAGGGACAGTATACTATAAAATTGTTTTTCCCTTAATGTGTTTCCAATTACTTTTTTTTACCAGCTGCAGAGCATAAAATGTATGAGATTTGCTTTTTAAGGCTTATATGTGCATATGAATTTGCTGATTTTGTGTTTTGAAACCACAACCTAATAAAATGGGTTGAGCTTGTAGGTACAATCAGATCTCATTACTTTATCACATTGTGTAAATATACCTGCTTCTTTCTCTTATATCTGTCCATAAACCAATCACCAATACTTGTAGAGAACAATGGAAAATTAACATTTTATTACCGTTATCTCTTCTATAACCCATTGGGAGTGTAATTTCTTATACTGGCTATGTTAACACAGCTTGGCCTCAAGGCCAAAAACTTTCAGGATGGGTGGGGATACAACAGGCTAAATAAACTATTTCAAATGCCAATATAAGGGTAATGGAAACATTTGTAAACAATTTAATACACTCCAGCAGGTAAAGTGGATCATTGGGAACAAATTAAAGGGGAGAAAACTTTTGAGTAAACTGTCCCTTTAAGACTTGGCTGATATGTTATTATATAGCAACACAATAGAAATGTTTTGTAATTACAAGGTGTTTACTGTCCCTTTAAGGCTATATATTTGGGAAGTAATTTCAGTTTACTATTCCTGTTAAATACTGTTCGTGAAAAAAAAGCCCACAGCTCTTTATCTCTATGTGTGCACCTCATGACTATGATTTCTTTTTGGTATCAGTAAGATAACAGCACAGCAGGTGAGCTTTCTGAATTAGGCACATTCATCATGACTGGCACACTGTTAGGATTTATACCCAGAGAGAACTGCCAAGTGATGTCATGTACCTATTCATATGCAGCAAATTGTCTCTCGAGGCGATGCCCTGTGCATCCGGGTGATGTAACCATTACCTTTCTTCTATATAGAGATATATTCTAACACAGTTATGTCATCTACTGAGGCACACAATGCAGCCAGCTTTCTGTCTGGTTTCTCAGTACTATTGTTTAGACAAAACGCTATCTCACAAGTGCAAATGTATCCTGTAAAGTTTGTAAGGCTAGTTAAATTAGAATGATATAATAAAAATGGGTCTCTGCTGTGAGTTCAAACTTTCCAGCTAGCGCATTCACAATTCCATCAGACATCAAACGCTGTTATAAAGCCACATAACAGTGTCAGTCATAAGTTGAAATATCAATCGATTGGCTGACATGAACATTAATGGGCTTGCTGGGATCGAGAGACAGCTTTTTTTCAATTACTGTGTCAGTTTTGTAATAGGACACTGTTAAATACAAATGCCTTCATTAAACTTGTATTTACCTAGAGAATATAAGAACTGACACTTTAATTAAAGGTGGTATTTATATGTAAATAACTATATGCTGTCTATCTATCTATCTATTAATCTATCTACAGTGTCCTCCACTAATATTGGCACCCTTGGTAAATATGAGCAAATAAGGCTATGAAATATTGTCTTCATTGCTTAACCTTTTGAGCTTTTGTTAAAAAAATACTCTCATCTCATGGATATCAAACAATTGCAAACACAACACAGGTTTATAAAAAAATAAATAAAATAAAAAATCTTTGTTAAATATATGTGTGGCACAATTATTGGCACCCTTTTAGTCAATACTTTGTGCTACCTTCCTTTGCCAAGATAACAGCTCTGAGTCTTCTATAAAGCATGTGATTATCAGCTAAGTGGCAACAGTTTTGTTACATACTCAATAGGGAAAACATTTACCACAAAAGGATGTATCAATGGCTCATCCACTTATGTTGTGTATTTAGTAGAATGTGCTGAACATAGGTTACAATATGTAGGTATGACCTCCAGAGAGCTGCACACAAGAATAAGAGAACACCTGGGGTACATCAAATATAATAATCAATGCTCAGCACTTGCAAAACACTTCATAGAAATTCATAATCAAAGAGTTGATACATTTAGGTGGTCAACAATTGAAAAAATTCAGATGCCTCACAGAGGGGGTAATAAGATGAAGATTCTATCCCCACATGAAGTGTATTGGAATCTTACATTGAATGCTCAGGTTCCCAGGGGGTTGAACTCAGAGTTTGACATAATCAATTACTGTGAGTAAAGGATCTTTTAGGGTCTTGTAATTGATTTCAATGTATACTCAAACATTTTCTGGGTTGAGCCTCCTGAGAGACAGATTTTCATCATTTATTGAGTTATGTATATAGAAAAATGTTTCTCTTATTTTTATGGCAACATCTTTCTGAATAATCGACATATATACTTATATTCATGCATTCATTCATTTATTTATATCATTGATAGTGGTAAAAAATCAGTTATTTCCTAATACTGAATATGAATATGAGTCGATTACAGACTGAGGTTTACACTATACGTACTAAATTAATACTGAGAATACTATGATGTGCTGTCATACTCTACTGTAAATAGATTGTGAATCTGCATCACTTTGTGTATATTTATTATGTATATATTATACATATTTTTTTACTATATATGCATTTATTATATTTTCTTTCATGTCAGCCAAAGATCTTACTTGTTAAAAATATGTACATATTATTCTAAACATTCACCTGTGTGTGGATTAGTATAATCTGTGGTACTGAATGGGTTAACAGGGCTGGCCTTTACCAATTCTAATTGACCAATAACCAGAAAGTAGTGTTTTTTTAAGTGAAGAGAAGTGAGCAGGAGTTAGGATCTATGATTACGGCCAATAGCTGAAATGCGTAAGATCTCCTATGGCAGTCCCTGTGCCTATTTTTGTTTTGTTCCTGTAAGCACTTGCCATTCTGTTTTTAACGTTGGCTAAATAAAGTTTGAATGCTTATCCTTGGATCCAGTTTCCGTTTCACTTTTTTGCTGTTTATCTTCTCCTATAATGTCTGATGAGGTTGAAAAATGCATGGCAAGGGCCATGGCAGCACCTTGATTTTTGTGATCAGTAAACCATTTTTGTGTTGATTTTCATGTATGCTTTGGATCATTGTACTGCTTGATGATCCAACCATGGACCATTTTATGCTTTCTGGCAGAGGCAGTCAGGTGTCCCTTTAATATCTGTTAATACTTGATAGAGTCCATAATGGTATGTATCCTAACAAAATGTCCAGGTCCTCTGGCAGAAAGACAGTCTTAAAACATTAAAAAGCCACCACCATATTTAACCATGGGCATGAGGTACTTTTCCATATGGCTACCTCTCTGTGTGCACCAAACCCACCTCTGGCGTTTATTGCCAAAAAGCTCTATTTTGGTTTCATCTGATGATAGAACCCGATCCCATTTTTGAGTTCCAGTAGTGTCTGGCAAACTGAAGAGGCTTAAATTTTTGTTTTTGGATGAGAGTAGAGACTTTCATCTTGAAACCTTCCAAACAACTTGTGGTGAGGTAGGTGATGTCGGATTGTAGTTTTGGGACTTTCTGACCCCAAGACTCAACTAACTTCTGCAATTCTCCATTTGTGATCCTTAGAGATATTTGGCCACTCGAACCATCCTCTTCACAGTGCGTTGAGACAATATAGACACACGTCCTCTTCCAGGTTGATTTATAACATTTCCAGTTGACTGGAACCTCTTAATTATTGCCCTGATGGTGTAAATGGGCATTTTCAATGCATTTGTTATTTTCTTATAGCCACTTCACGGCTATATTCCTTGGTTTTACCCATTGTGATAAATGATTAAGGGAATTTGGCCTATGTGTTACCTCATATTTATACCCCATGTGAAACAGGAAGTCATGGTTGAACAATTTTCTGTTCCTATTCCCCCAGGTGTACTAAAAAAAATTAAAATATCAATCAAAATATACTTTAAATATGTTTTTCTTATATGAATTCATGGGGGTGCAAAATATTGTGCCACATATATATTTAACATTTTTTTTTTTTGGATAAACCTGTGTTGTATTTGCAATTGTTTGATATCCATGAGAGCAGAGTATTTTTGTGTATTTTTTAACAAAAGATCAAAAGGTCAATAAAAAATTTTTTAAAGACAAATTTTTTTTTAAAGACAAATTTTTATAGCCTTCTTTGCTCATATTTATTACCAAGGGTGCCAATATTAGTGGAGGGCAACCCGGCTGATTTTACTGACCCTTCGGGTAAAGTTTAAGCCAGTATTAAGCTAACATTAGTTAATATTAAGGGCTAGATTACAAGTGGAGCCCTAAATGATTTATTATACGTATTACCTGTAAACATATATGTTAATATGTGTGTATACACATATTAACACGTAAATATATATGTTTATTATCATATACATATATATTTAAGTTCGCTGCGCTACTTACCCCCTTTGCTGAGCGATGTTCTGATGCTGTGTATGATGGCATCAGAATGAGGCTCCCATAAGAGCATATGGTATTTTGCTCTTGTGAGCGCAATGCTTCTCAGCAAATGCGAACATGAAGTTGCATTCGCATTGCTGAAAACTTGTTATACCAGCGCACATTAGCATGCGCTGGTATTCCAAAGCGGAGCGCTAATATCTCTTTCATGAAAGCGATATATAGCATTCCACGTTTAATCTGGCCCTAAATGTTTTCAATGTTTGTTGCTCAAATTGGGCTAGATTATGAGTGCAGCGCAAAATTGCTCTTTTGTGAGCAAAATAATTGTTGCGCTCACAACAATTATTAATAAAGTAACTGTTAATAAAAGTTGAGAGCAACGATAGACATGTTACAGAACCTAGTGCAGGGGGTAAGTTGGGCAGCATTGGGCAGCAAAGTTTAAATATATATGTATATGAATATATACATATATATTTATGTAGAAATGAAAAAAGTGTGACACTGGCGCTGAGATTTCCCAGAGGACTAGCGAGCAGGTTCCTGCCTAAATCTACCTATCAGAAGAAATAGGTTCCCTACAAACCCATATCCCAATATAGTAACAAATACAAAAAAGAGAGTTGTAGATCAAAGTCACAATCTGCTAGATACATCCAAGAAAAAACAATATTACTAATATTTCTGATATATATATAAGTGGCTGTAAGGAAAAGATGTCCAGTTGTTACTAGTTGATGTCTATTCAAATAATAATCCAGTGAGTGACATCTCTGAATTATTAATGAATCTATACACGTGAGTGGGTATATAGGCAAATCTCGAAGTCGGACTCACTTCTATCAATTGGTGCGGTCCCTGGTGTTCTAGAGAGATTCTCCCTACACTGCGCGACACTTACCTCATATTGATTGGGAGTAAGAAGTGTAAGTAGATACTTTACGGGGACCGGAATTTGATGCACGTTTGTATTTAATTATAAGCATATACACATATATTTACAGTTTTAACACAGTCCCCATAGACTGCAATGTAAAGGCACTTTTAAGTGCTGTTTTTTTTCTAACACCCCACATCCCCTCACTTTAACCCCTTATAACTGGTTTGTGCAGTTATTTTAATAAAGGAACCTTACACTTTATTTTGGGGGCAATTGGGGACATTTTTTTCATTAACTAGAGATCTGCTCTCTGGTTAAAGGGACACTCAAGTCAAAATAAACTTTTATAATTCAGAAAGCATGCAGTTTTAAGACACTTTTCAATTTACTTCCATTATCAAATTTTGCACAGTCTTTTTATATTCACATTATTTGGGTAGCAAGATCCTATTGCGCATGTGCACAAGCTCACAGGGTATACATATACTAGTGTGATTGGCTGATGTCTGTCACATGATACAGTGGGCCGGAAAATAGGGAAAAAAATAATTTTACAGAAAAAAAATCTACTGCTTTTGTAAAATTCAGAGTAGGTGTTATTGCATTGTCTTTTTTGATACACTTGTTAATTATGCAATTGTACTGCATTGAGTGGTCCACAAAGTGCTACTACAAGCTCCCTGTAGAATTAACCAGCCACTTGTAATGGCTGGTTATTTAACGTGCACTCGTAAATGGGCAAATTTGCCCATTTATGGGCGTACATTAAATATACGCTCCACTTGTAATCTAGCCCATTATCAATTAATCATTTATGTTAAATTATGCAATTCATTATGGTAATGTAGCATTTACAGAAAATTTACAGAAAGAATAACAGAAAATGTTTAAATATTGTAAAGAATTAAAATGGCCGTACCCGGCTGGCAAACTTTTCTGTGGAGCACACTGCTATCTATCTATACGCTTTTAACTCTACCATAACTTAAATTAATATTTTTTTGCCCTGGATATGAGCTTCACTTAGCAGCAAATAAAATCTATCTTCTGCTGATAAGAGGTTGTCAGGGTACCTGTGAAGTAACATTAAATAAACTACAAATGTATCAAATAATTTAGTATTTAATTTTAACTAATATCTAATTTGATATGAATTGGTCTCACTATAGCCACTGACCCCCCCCCCCTCACTGCTCAAGACATCTAAGAGAGCAAAAGGGCAGCATAGATCTTAATAGCAGAAACACATGTTTATATTATAACTTTGAAATTCATTTTAAAGTACAACTTATGTCTAATTTTCAGTTATGGTGTATTGTATAAATATATATTTGTGGATCTGAGAGGAATGCCTAACAGTAACATATTATATTAGTGTCTGCTATGTTAAATAAATAACCACATTTGTAAAATGTTTAACCAAATTGTTTCAAAATGGATAACATATTCTTATATTTTTCAGACATATAATAAGTGCATATGTAATTGGTGCTATAAATTATACCATATGTTTTTATACACTCAGCAAGATATATATACAGATATGCAATATTTATATTAATTATTTAATATGGGATAATAATCCAATGTAAATATAGATATATGAAATTACATCTGACTGCTACTCATGAGGTATGTATGTGATATTAAGATGGAAATAGTAAATTGAGAAAATATTAATTAGATCCATGCTAAAAATATTAAAATCTTTGTAAGTGCCAAAATGAAGTGGCATATACTCATGTTTAGTATGAAAATATTCAGGGTAAATAATATAAGATAATCCCATATATATTGAACATATCATTTATTAATTCTGTAAATTATAGGTATGTTTAATGAGCATATTGAGATATATATCAATTTAAGCTATAGCAGTGTTGCAAATGAATATGTTTTTAATGCCTATGTTGCCCTCTGGTGGTTTATGTGAGAATTGCAGCCAAAAGAGGATTGTAGTATCAAACCATATACATTCCCAGTAAGCCAATGAAAGGTTCAGCTTCAAGATTTTATCTCCAGAAATTGCAAATACCTTTCTTATTTATGACGGTGAACTGGATTAATCTGAAAAAAGCTGAAATTTGCAAATTGGTCTTGTGGTAATGTATGGAGTTTTGTAATTCAATATATTAAAACAAAGACATATTATTAATAACCTAAATTGGTTATTGTGGTTAATACTCTGTACCTGAAAATCACTATCCTACAAACAGATAGTCAGAATCCCCTAAGTGATTCTGATGGTAATACTTTTAAATTCTCACCTGGAACGATAGCCAATATTTCCCTAGACAGCGATGCATTAACCATTTCTCTCCACAAGGGGGATGCTAAGTCCCCTAAAGGGGGAGATCATGCTTAATTCCTTGCAGAAATTGAGAGAGTTATAAATGATCTATTTATCCCTATGCAAGTGCATGACCTTGGAAAAACCAAGTATGCCAAATTTAACTTAAAATAGGAAGCTTGCTATATAAGTGAAGGTTTATTGGCACAGATAGCTGAACCTAAGATGATTAAATATCTTTCTCCCCAAGATCTATGACCTGGATGACAAATCTGAAAGCTATAATGTCACAGCTAAATGTTTATTATCTATCTCTATAGGTAATAAATCAGCAAAGCACCTGTTTTTAGTTTGAAATAATCCACATAATCAAATATACATTGGCAATGATCTCTTAAATAGATATGCCATACAAATAGATTTGATTAACCTTTGCCTCTGGATCAGGTTAAAAGGGGACCCTGAAGTATTTCAGGATAAAAACACAGCCCGAAAATTAAACCAGCAAATGCCATATGCTGTGAATATGCAGGTATATAACGATGTTGTAATCCCTGCTGGGGCTGATAAATTCCTCTTATCCTTACAGGTAAAAAGAGGTCAGAAATTAAAAACTTCTGAAACACTAATATGCATATCCTATAGAATGCAAAATCTGGGTATAACAATAACCCATACTCCTATGGTAAATATTGGAACTATTCCAATACATGTTATTGTGCATAACATGACCTCACAGAATATTACCTTGTGCAAAGGAACTACCATAGGATATGCTCTAGAATCCAGTTACTACACTTTTGGATTCCAGAATAATGTAATTGGGCTAATACCTGAAGGATACTTAACTAAAGAACAGTTAATATAACAGTCCTTCACATCTATACCAGAGGGATTGTTTACAATTCAGTCTATTTATCCCTTCAGCTCAGAGGAAGGCATCTGTAAAATTTAAGAAGCCTCCCTAGTATTTGATCAGCCGATCATAGAGCAAGAATACCCCAATACCCAGAATCATTGGGGCAAAGTAAATTATAATCAAGGGGATCTCACCTCTAGGTTGGAGGAAGCCTATGAGATAGGACAGCCTGAAATCTTTCCAGGATTTCATCAAATAGTCGAAGAGCAAATCTCCTTAGCTAATCGCTGTTCCAGTGATGATGAACACCGACAGCTATAAGAACTCCTAATAGAGTACAAGGATACTTTTGCTAGGGATTCCTATGACTGTGGGAATACAGACTTACACATTGCAAGAATCCAAACAGATCCCAATGCACCCCCTGTCTTTGTTAAACAATACAGACTTCCTTTAGCCTCATATGATTCTCTTACAGAAATCATAAGGAACCTGGAAGAAAGGGGTATCATCAGGCAGGTGCACAGCTCTTATAACAATCCTATTCTAGGTGTCCTTAAGCCCAATGGACAAAGGCATTTGTGTGCTGACTTAAGACAGCTAAACAAATGAGTGTACATGTCTGGCTGGCCTGTGCCTTATATTGACCAGTGCCTAGCGCAGATGCAGGGATCCAAAATATTCACTGCCATTGATTGTGCACAGAGATATTGGACCATAAAGGTACATGAGGAGGACCAGTATAACTGCATTCTCGTTCCAAAAGGTCCAATATGCATTCCAAAGACATTAATTTGCTGTATTCATGCATAAGGCTATGCCTGATGCACTGGAAAAGGTGACGTTATCTTATGTTGAAGATGTTTTGATCAAAAGCACAGACTTTGAAAAACACATCACAGAACTTAAACATGTCCTCAGCCAACTTAAAAGGGCGGGTGTCAAATTATCCCTATAAAAAGCCCAATGGTGCCGCATTCATGTAAACTTCTTAGGGCATGAAGTTACTTGTGAAGGGTTAAATCCTCAGAAGAAAAAAATGGAAGCTATAATAAATTCTAAGAACCCAACTAACTTAAAGGAATTAAGAAGTGAAGTGATGACCAAGATGTGGAAAATACTTGTGGTTAAACGGAAGCTCCATATTGCATATAGAGCTGCCTCTAGTTGTGGTTTAGAGCGTTACAACCAGTCCATTGTGAAAATCCTCAGAAAGTTTGTGAGTGAAACAGTCAAAGACTGGGATGTAGTAGTCCTAATGGCATTAAGAGCAACTCCAAGTAGTGCTGCTAAGATATCACCTTTCAAATTGATGACTGGTAGAAGAATGGTTCTACCTCAACATCTATTGTACCGTACATCAGACCAAAACTTAATCAATGCCGCTACTACACATCAATATGTGGAGAACTTAAGGAAGCATCTGCAATATGCCTTTGCATTTGCTCAAAGGAACATAGAGAAGTCTGCAACTGCCGCTAAAACCTATTATGATCTCAAAACTTCCAAAAAGGAAAATTAAATTAATGATAAAGTTTATTTTTATAACTTTGGAAGAGATCAGGTTAAGGAGAAGTTCCTTCCGTCATTGAAGGATCCTTTTTTCATTACTGTCATTACTGACAAAATATCTCCAGTTGCCTATAAAATAAGGATACCTAAAAATGATACTTTTATGGCTAAATGGGTCCATATTAATCAGTTGCAAGCGGGCCATCCTTAATCCCAACTACAAGTCATAGGGGGAGAATGAAGTGTCATATCCCTAAATACACTAACTATTTATGTCAGGGTACCTGTGAAGTAACATTAAATAAACTACAAATGTATCAAATAATTTAGTATTTAATTTTAGCTAATAACTAATTTGATATAAATTGGTCTCACTATAGCGACTGACCCCCCCTCGCTGCTCAAGACATCTAAGAGAGCATAAGGGATGATACAATTGTTCAATTAGTGAAGATAGATCACTAAACCTTTGAAGCCCAAAGCTTTACAGGGAAGGTAAACATTGCCCTGATACTTACCTAGTCCAGGATGCCCCCTGGGTTGACAGAGACAAAAATTCTGTACATGAAGTCAGTCTACAATATTCAGCTCTTTGAAGCCCAAGTGTATGCACAGAAAAACAGGTTTTCAAGAGAGGTAACCACTTTGCATGCAAGAGTTAATTACCCTATGCTGAGTTGAATACACAGAACCCCAGACTTTGTGGCAGCTTAGATCTTAATAGCAGAAACACATGTTTGTCACACCACGCCACTCCAGCCGCTACTTGGGGCATGGCATCTCCTTCCCTGCTCGTTGTCAGGGGCTGTGTTGGATCCGGATTCGTGTGGCGCAAATCCTGCGCCTATGTAAGTTTCACAGAAACGATCTATCACTGCCCAAGTATAGGTGTTACTTTGTGTGCTCCTGGGTGTGATAGATCGTTTCTGCTATTTTGCCTTATTATTGATGAACCCTGCCTGTCTGACTACTCTGCTTGTTAAACCCCCAAATTACTGGATTGATGTACTGCTGCTGAACTCTGCCTGTCTGACTACTCTGCCTGTTAAACCCCTAAATTGCTGGATTGATATATTGCTGCTGAACTCTGCTTGTCTGACTACTCTGCCTGATTAACCCCTAAATTGTTGGACTGATATACTGCTGCTGAACTCTGCTTGTCTGACTTCCCTGCTTGATTAACCCCTATTGTTCTGGATTGCCTCTCTGTTGCCAAACCCTGCCTGCCTGACCATTCTAGCGGTTTACCATTGGATTGCTTTACCGTTACCAAACCCTGCCTGCCTGACCATTCTAGTGGTTTATCCTTGGACTGCTCTACCATTGCCAATCCCTGCCTGCCTGGCCATTCTAGTGGTTTACCTTTGGACTGCTTTACTATTGCCGCTGAAGACTATTCTGCCTGTGGTGAGTGCTGCTTACCTTGTCTTGCAAACTTTCTCTGCTCTGGGATATTCCCTATCATTCCGGCTCGACGCCGGGATAAGAAGACTACTGGCCGAATTCGGTCTGATAGTGGAGTATCCCACGAGCATTACAATGTTTATATTATAACTTTGAAATTCATTTTAAAGTACAACTTATGTCTAATTTTCAGTTATGGTATACCTCAGTATTGTATAAATGTATATTTGTGGATCTGAGAGAAATGCCTAACAGTAACATATTAGATAGTGTCTGCTATGTTATATAAATAACCACATATGTAAAATGTTTAACCAAATTGTTTCAAAATGGATAACATATTCTTATATTTTTCAGACATCTAATAAGTGCATAAGTAATTAGTGCTGTAAATTATACCATATGTTTTTATACACTCAGCAAGAGATATACAGCTATACAATATTTATATTAATATGGGATAATAAGTCAATGTAAATATAGCTATATGAAATTACATCTGACTGCTACTCATGAGGTACGTACAATCGTATGCAAAAGTTTAGGCCCCCCTGACATTTACCATGATTTTCATTTATAAATAATTGGGTGTTTGGAACAGCAATTTCATTTTGATCTATCAAATAACTGAAGGACACAGTAATATTTCAGTAGTGAAATGAGGTTTATTGGATTAACAGAAAATGTGCAATATGCATCAAAACAAAATTAGACAGGTGCATAAATTTGGGCAGACAAACATTGATAAATCAGCCCTTAGGAATAAATTAGAAAGTTGCTTAAAATTGCATGCTCTATCTGATTCATGAATTAAAAAATGCGAGTTTCATATCCCTTTAATGCTGGAGTCGTTATCCCTGCTGTATCATTAGAAGTAGAACACTACTTCTACAAATGTTAAAAACTGTGATGTTACATTTTTAAAATGATATAGTATTTTTGAGTTTTTGAGTTTTGAGAACTGAAACCAGGAATTCCCCTCTTTTTGGGTTTTGTGTGTGAATTAATATTACTAGAAAAAGATGTCATAAGATGTGACTTTTTTATCACTGATTTAGGGAATGGTTGGATAAACCTATGCTTTTGTACATATACTACTAAATACATGCAGTGACAACCCACTTATTAGAGTAGACTGCATAGAATTATATTTTTCCCTAGAAACAACTTATTTTTCCCCTTTTGGCCATAGTTATTAATCATTTCCTTTTTAATACTGCTACGATTACCCATCAGAAGCCATTTTGCTCTGTTACTGATTGTTGCAGATACAGTTTCTGGGATGTGGTAAATAGACACACACTTGATTTCTTACCATCTGTGTTACTAGATGGCTGGAGATTTAAAGGCCAATATGTTATATGAGAAACCCCAATGGCATTAGATGCGTGTCCTTCTCCTCAGAGTGTGGCTAATCTGTGTTATGATATCTTGTAAAGAGTGGGCCTGTGGCTTTTCCCTGAGCAGTTACATTAAGTGCCAGGATACATTTATTGATTGTTCTTGTTAGCATTTCTGTTTGACAGAAACAAAGAAACTGCTTACTGTAAATGTAATACAAGCTACAGGATATATCCTCAGTGGACTTAATTTTAACTACAACAAAGAGAATTAATTAATAAATCATCAGCGATCCTTTGACTGTCGCAGGAATAAAAATTTAGCTCCTATTCTTTGCTTTAAAGAAAAACAAAAAACTTCTAAAACATAGATAACCTTATTTGACTTTATGTGGCAAACTATTCCCAAATTAAATATTATATTTTATGTAACAATATACACTAAAGTTGGTGCAGACAACATTCCTGATTTGACAATATGTTCGCATGGCTTCGGTGTGAATCTGTAGCGGACATTGCTGCCTGTATGTATCATTACACACACACTTGCCTGGCAAGTTTAGTTCATTTTTTCTTCCTCCAGTCATGTGACAGCCATCAGCCAATCACAAAATGGGTATATGTATATACTGTGAATTTTTGCACATGCTCATTAGAAACTGGTGCTTCAGAAAGTGTGCATATAAAAATATTTTTTTTCACATTTTGATAGTGGAAATAAATTGAAAAGTTGTTTACAATTGTGTGCTACATTTGAATCACAAAAGTTTAATTTTGACTTTAGTGTTTCTTTAAATTGAAAGAGAATTTTACAACATATTCTGGAAAAAATATTCCTTTCTATATTCGGAAAAAAGTGTTAACAAAAAATTGCCTATTGATTTGCCCTTTTTAAAATATCACACCACCATCAGCATCTGCAACTGCTCCAGGGACGTTAAGCTGTCTCTTTAATTTACAGTTTTATATAGTCCATCTGCTGGCATGCTGCCCAGCTTCAGGGCATTCTTATGGAACTCAGCAGATTCATTTATGAACAATCATGCAAACATCTTGCTATCAGCTACCTGCTGGTAACCAATGCTCCAATGTTGGTATCTATCTGCCTGGCCATCCTGCTAGTATTATGCTGCTGATTATTTGATTTAGTATACTTCTGTTGGCATTTGTCAGAATAGACCGTTCAGATTCATGTTAGTGGTATAAGGTGTGTAGATGGAAGGGGAAAAAAAAAGTATATACTATTGTTGTGTGATATGTAGTTATTTGTAGGAAGAAAGGGTATGTATTCTAAAAGGTTAAGCAAAAGGAAGGATGTGTTGATTAGTGTTTTCACCTTTCATTTAATGAGAAATAAAGTAGTGTGGGAGACTATCTAAAAATGAAGAAATGAGCTGTGGGAGGGAAACTATCTTCCATAGGCTACCTGTTTGCATAGCAGTGGTACAGCTGAGGTGAATGTCTGTCTGTATTTTCTTATTAAGACTGGGGTGCTTTTAAAATCAAGCTGAAGGAGAGAGATATTATCGTTAAACCTGCAAACGTTTAAAGGAATGAGGAGGTACTATGTCTATGGACATTTAAGCTAAGGGTCATTTAAGCAAACACAGGGAAAGTTGAAAATTACAGAGATAAGACAGAGGCATTCATGCAGGGGAATAAACCATTAAACAAAGTACAAAAAAATATTTATGGGCCTTAACTGGTTAAACTAACTTTTAACATACTGGTCAGACATAATGGTGACAAAATATGCATTTACAATTATCAAAGCAAAAAAACAAACAAAAAACAATATATATAGCAATACACACATCAGAAAATAACAGGGTAGGTAAAATAAAGTGATATTACTATCTTCCATAGGCTACCTGTTTGCATAGCAGTGGTACAGCTGAGGTGAATGTCTGTCTGTATTTTCTTATTAAGACTGGGGTGCTTTTAAAATCTATATCTTATACATCTTAAGCTCTCATTATCCATCTCATTGTGGCACATAGGACCAAATTCTAAAAACTCCACTCTAAAAATCATTGTTGAGACTTCAAAGGGGCAGAACTATCTAAATTGTCTTAGAAAATTAAGTCCTAGAGATATTTGATATACATATACAGTACTGTGCAAAAGTCTTAGGCCACTATTATATTTGTTGTTTTAGCACAGTTTTAATGACCATCTATATCTATTTTTTTGTCTACTTATTAAGTAACAAACAGAAAATACAGATAATATTTGTCATAGAATATAAAAAAAAACACAATTTTCAGAACAAAATGGCTTCTTCAAATAAAAGTCAGTATTTAGTGTGACCTTCCTTGGCACTAAGCACATCTTGAACTCTTTTGGGGAGACTGTCCTGAAGTTTTCTGAAGTAATCTTGTGGTATATTATACCAGGCTTCTTTCAGCACTTTCCAGAGCTCTTCTTAGATGTAGGTTGTCTTTTATTTCTTTTTCTGTCTAGGCGATCCCATACTGTTTCTATAATATTCAGGTCTGGACTAAGGCCAGTCAATTACTGTCAGTGTTTTATCAGCTGTTTTTCTCTGTAAATATGATTTCACTGCATTAGCAGTGTGCTTGGGATTATTATCATGCTGAAAAATAAAACCCCATATAATTATCCCATCAATTCGGACAATATCACCAACACCACTGGCAGAAATGCAGCCCCAAACAAGGACAGACCCTCCACCATGTTTCACTGAAGATCACAAGCACTCATTCTTCCATCTCTCTCCAACTCTTCTTCTCACATATTGTTGACGATTGGACCCAAAAATGTCAAACTTGGATTTTTCACTCCATAATACTCTTTTCCACTAATCTTGATTCAAATTTTTGTGAGCTTTAGCATATATTAGCCTTTTCACCCTGTTCCCCTTTTGAAAAAGTGGTTTCTTGGCTGCTACCCTTCCACAAAGACCATTCCTGACCTTCTAAGGACTGTAGAAGGGTCAACTTGGAATCCCGGTGAAACTGCCAGATGCTGAGCCAGGTCCTTGCTGGATTTTTTCTGGTCTCTGCTATGACCACGTTGCTGTGAAACCCCAATTGAAAAGCTTGTGAAATCATTTTTTTTTAAGTTTTTAACCAGATTTTCCTGTTATAACTTTTGTGTAATTTCATTATCACATCTAATGGATTAGAATCACAAAAAAAGTTCCACCCCCCAAATCATCATCTAGCACTGTTCTTCCACGGCACATCTGAGTGGGGTCACTGTCTGATTGCTGAGTTGAGGAGAAATAATGAACACTTATATGCTTGTATCTCTAAAACTTAGACCTAGGTAGGCTCATATGCTAATGTCTAAGTCATTGAAGGCCACATCTTATCTCTGTGTATTTTAAAAGCTGTTTACAGCTAGACAGGGCTAGTTCAAGTGGGCCATATAGATAACATTGTGCTCACTCCCATGCGGTTACTTATGAATCAGCACTGATTGGCTAAGAGGCAAGTCTGTCAAAACAGCTGAAATAAGGGGGCAGTCTGCAGAGGCTTTGATACAAGGTAATCACAGAGGTAAAAAGTATATTAATATAACCGTGTTGGTTATACAAAACTGGTGAATGGATAATCAAGGGATTATCTATCTTTTTAAGCAATAAAAATTTAGGAGTAGACTGTCCCTGTAGACTGTAAGTATGAGAGATAATGCTATATTAATTTCTGAGAATAAACTTTGTATTATCTGGGTCCCCAAAGAATCCATTAGGTCCATGGATAAAAGCTCAATTTTAATTTTTGGTTTAACTTTGTAACGGAGAACAATTCAAAACAATGAATAAATAAATATATTCTACTATTAAGTTACACTTAAAGTACAACTTTCACGACTTTTAAAGTGTATCATGTTGTTAATAGAACAAAGAGAGAAAAGAGTGGTAAAATGGGGGGAGGTGGAGGGAAAAGAGATGGGTAAGAAAGAGAAAAAGCGTATGACATAACATCATCACTTGTGGGAGATATTGGGAAACCAGACTCTGGTAAACCCAATGTTTAATTTATTACAAGATTATTAAGTGGGATGAGACTTTTTCAAGAATTTTAACATTAACTCATGTGTTTCTAGCCTGCCATGTTTAAAGAATGAGAACCTTTCCAGCTGCAAAAAACATAATTTATGCTTACCTGATAAATTTATTTCTCTTGTAGTGTATCCAGTCCACGGATCATCCATTACTTATGGGATATATTCTCCTTCCCAACAGGAAGTTGCAAGAGTCCACCCACAGCAAAGCTGCTATATAGCTCCTCCCCTAACTGTCATTACCAGTCATTCGACCGAAAACATGCAGAGAAAGGAAAACCATAGGGTGCAGTGGTGACTGTAGTTTAATGGAAAAATTACCTGCCTTAAAGTGACAGGGCGGGCCGTGGACTGGATACACTACAAGAGAAATAAATTTATCAGGTAAGCATAAATTATGTTTTCTCTTGTTAAGTGTATCCAGTCCACGGATCATCCATTATTTATGGGATACCAATACCAAAGCTAAAGTACACGGATGATGGGAGGGACAAGGCAGGTACTTAAACGGAAGTTACCACTGCCTGTAAAAAACCCTTTCTCCCAAAAATAGCCTCCGAAGAAGCAAGGTATCAAATTTGTTAAATTTGAAAAAGTATGAAACGCAGACCAAGACTCCGTCTTGTAATCTGTTCAACAGAAGCCACATTTAAAAAAGGCCCAAGTGAAAACCACAGCTCTAGTAGAATGAGCTGTAATCCCTTCAGGAGGCTGCTGTCCAGCAGTCTCATAAGCTAAATGAATTATGCTTTTTAACCAAAAAGACAGAGAGGTTGCTGAAGTCCTTTGACCTCTCCTCTGTCCAGAATAGACAACAAACAAGGTGAATGTTTGATGAAAATCTGTAGTAGCTTGTAAGTAAAACTTTAAAACACGAACCACGTCCAAATTGTGTAATAGACGTTCCTTCTTTGAAGAAGGATTAGGATACAAGAATGGAACAACAATCTCTTGAGTGATATTCTTGTTAGATACCACCTTAGGTAAAAACCCAGGTTGGTACACAGGACTACCTTATCCGTACGGAGAACCAGATAAGGAGAATCACATTGCAACGCAGATAACTCGGAGACTCTATGAGCCGAGGAAATAGCTACCAAAAAGGAACTTTCCAAGATAGAAGTTTGATATCTATGGAATGAAAAGGTTCAAATGGAACTCCTTGAAGAACCTTAAGAACCAGCTTTAAGCTCCATGGCGGAGCAACATTTTTAACCACAGGCTTGGTTCTAACCAAAGCCTGACCAAATGCCTGAACGTCTAGAATACCTGCCAGATGCTTGTGCAAAAGAATAGACAGAGTAGAAATCTGTCCTTTTAAAGAACTAGCTGACAACCCTTTTCTCAAAATCATCTTGGAGAAAAGATAATATCCTGGGAATCCAGACTTTACTCCATGAGTAACCCTTGGATTCATAACAATAAGATATTTACACCATATCTTATGTTAAATTTTCCTAGAGACAGGCTTTTATGCCTGTATTAAGGTATCAATTACTGACTCTGAGAAGCCATGCTTTGATAACATCAAGCGTTCTGTCTCCAGGCAGTCCATCTCAGATTAGTTATATTTAGATGGTTGAAAAGACCCTGAGGTAGAGGGTCCTGTCTCAGAAGCAGAGACCGTGGTGGAAAGGATGACATGTCCACCAGATCTGCATACCAGGTCCTGCGTGGACACGCAGGCGCTGTCAAAAGCACCAAAGCACTCTCCTGCTTGATCTTGTGCAAACCCCTCCGGAGGGAATTCCCACTCCCCCGGATGAAAAGTCTGACGACTTAGAAAATCTGCCTCCCAGTTCTCAACACCTGGGATAGGGATAGCTTTTAGACAAGAGTGAGTCTCTGTCCAGTGAATTATTTTAAGACTTCTAACATTGCTAGGGAACTTCTGTTCCCCCTTGATGATTGATGTAAGCCACAGTCGTGATATTGTCCGACTGAAATATGATGTACCTCAGAGTTGCTAACTGAGGCCAAGTCTGAAGAGCATGGAATATCGCTCCCAGTTCCAGAATATTCATTAGAAGGAGGGTCTCCTCCTGAGTCCACTATCCCTGAGCCTTCAGGGAGTTCCAGACTGTATCCCAACCTAAAAGGCTGGCATCTGTTGTAACAATTGTCCCATCTGACCTGCGGAAGGTCATACCCTTGGACAGATGGACCCGAGATAGTCACCAGAGAAGAGAATCTCTGGTTTCTTGGTCCGGATTTAACAGGAGAACAAATCTGTGTAATCCCCGTTCCTCTGGCTGAGCATGCATAGTTGCAGTGGTCTGAAATGTAGGCGTGCAAACGGTACTATGTCCCTTGCCGCTACCATTAAGCCGATTACATTCATGTACTGAGCCACCAAAGGGCGCGGATGGAATGAAGAACACGGCAGAAATTTAGAAACTTTGACAACCTGGACTCCGTCAGGTAAATTTTAATTTCTACAAAATCTATCAGAATCCCTAGGAGGGAAACCCTTGATATTGGGGATAGAGAACTCTTTCCTTGTTCACTTTCCACCCATGCGATCTCAGAAATGCCAGTACTACGTCCGTATGAGACTTGGCAACTTGGATGTTTGACGCCTGTATCAGGATGTCGTCTAAATAAGGGGCCACTTCTATGCCCCGCGGCCTAAGGACCGCCAAAGTGACCCCAGAACCTCCATAGATTCTAGGGGCTGTAGTTAACCCAAAGGAAAGAGCTACAAACTGGTAATGCCTGTCTAGAAAGGCAAACCTGAAAAACCGATGGTGATCTTTATGCATCGTAATGTGAGGATAAGCATCCTTCAAATCCATTGCAGTCCTCTATTGACTCTCCTGGATCATAGTTAAGATGGTACGAATAGTTTCCATCTTAAATGATAGAATTCTAAAGAATTTGTTTAAGATCTTTTAGATCCAAAATAGGTCTGAAGGTTTCCTTTCCTTGCGAACCACAAACCGATTTGAGGAAAACTGTGTCCCTGTTCCTCTATTGGAACTGAATGGGTCACGTACACAATGCAAGAATGTCTCTTTCTTTATCTGGTTTGCAGATAAATGTGAAAGGCAAAAACTCCCCTTTTTTGGGGGGGAAGCTTTGAAATCCAGAAGATATCTCTGGGGTATAATTTCCAATGCCCAGGGATCCTGGGCATCTCTTGCCCATGCCTGGGCGAAGAATGAAGTCTGCCCCCTATAGGATCCGTTACCAGATAGGGGTCCGTTCCTCATGCTGTTTTAGAGGCAGCAGCAGGCTCCTTGACCTGCTTATCTTTGTTCCAGGTCCGGTTGTCTCCAGACCGCCTTGGACTGAGCAAAAGTTCCCTCTTATTTTGCCTTAGAGGAAGTTGATGCCACACCTGCCTTGAATTTTCGAAAGGCACGAAAATTAGACCTTTTTTGTCCCTTGATTTGGACCTGTCCTGAGGAAGGGCATGATCTTTTCCTCCAGTGATATAAGTAATAATCTCCTTCAAACTAGGCCTGAATAGGGTCTGCCCCTTGAAGGGAAGTTAAGTAGCTTATTTATTAAAGTCACGACAGCTGACCATGATATAAGCCATAGCGCTCTGCGCGCCAGTATAGTAAAAAACAGAATTCTTAGCCGTTAGTCTAGTCAAAGGAACAAAGGCATCAGAAAACAAAGGAATTGGCTAGCTTAAGTGCTCTAAGCTTGTCAAATATATTCATCCAATGGAGCCTGTAAAGCCTCATCAAGAGACTCAAACCAGAACGCCGCAGCAGCAGTGACAGGAGCAATGCGTGCAAGGGGCTGCAGGATAAAACCTTGTTGAATAAACATTTTTTATCCATTGGATCTAAAAAAGCACAACAGTCCTCGCCAGAGGTAGTGGTACGCTTAGCTAGAGTAGAAACTCTTCTCTCCACCTTAGGAACTGTCTGCCATAAGTCCCGTGTGGTGGCAACTATTAGAAAACATTCTTCTAAAAAATAGGAGGGGAAGAGAACGGCACACCTGGTCTATCCCATTCCTTATGAAAAATTTTAGTAAACCTCTTTAGGTATTGGAAAAACATAAGTACACACCGGCACTGCATATTATTTATCCAGTCTACACAATTTCTCTGGCACTGCGATTGTACACATTCATTCAGAGCAGCTAAAGCCTCCCTGAGCAACAAGTGGAGGTTCTCAAGCATACATTTTAAATGTAGAAATATCAGAATCAGGTTAAATCATCTTCCCTGAGTCACAAATATCACCCACAGACTAAGCATATTGTGAGGTAGTATCAGACATGGTTCTTAAAGCGTCTGTATGCTCTGTATCTACCCCCAGAGCTGTTTTGCTTTCCTTTAATTTCAGGTAGTCTGACTAATACTGCTGCCAGTGTATTATACACAACCTTTGCCATGTCTTGTAAAATAAACGCTATGGGCGCCATTGATATACTTGGCGCCATTTGAGCGTGAGTCCCTGGAGCGGGAGTCAAAGGGTCTGACACGTGGGGAGAGTTAGTCGGCATAACTTCCCCCTCAACAGAATCCTCTGGTAAAATAAACACTATGGGTGCCCTTGATGTACTTGGCGCCATTTGAGCGTGAGTCCCTAAAGCGGGAGTCAAAGGGTCTGACACGTGGGGAGAGTTAGTCGGCATAACTTCCCCCTCGACAGAATCCTCTGGTGATAATGTTTTTAAATACAAAAAATGATCTTTATTGTTTAACATGAAATCAGTACATCTGGTACACATTCTAAAATGGGGTTCCACCATGGCTTTAAACATAATAAACACAGAGCCTCCTCTATGTTAGACATGTTAGAACTAATAAAGAGACTAGTAAGCTTGGAAAACACTTTAAATCAAGTTAACAAGCAAACATAACAAACGTTACTGTGCCTTTAAGAGAAACAAATTTTGTCAAAATTTGAAAAACAGTGAAAAAAGGCAGTAAATCAAACGAAATTTTTACAGTACATGTAATAAGTTAACAGAGCATTGCACCCACTTGCAAATGGATGATTAACCCCTTAATGCAAAAAACAGATTAAAAAAAAAAAACGACATTTTTTTTAAACAGACACAACAAAACTGCCACAGCTGAGCTGTGGATTACCTTCCCTATAACTGTTTCTATGCAAAATTTAAGCCAGCCATGTGGAAAAATTAGGCCCCAATAAGTTTTATCACCAAACATATGTTAAAAAACGATTAAACATGCCAGCAAACGTTTTAAAACACATTCTTATAAGAGTATGTATGTCTATTAATAAGCCTGATCCAGTCGCTATCACTGCATTTAAGGCTTTACTTACATTACTTCGGTATCAGCAGTATTTTCTTAGTCAATTCCATTCCTTAGAAAAATATATTACTGCACATACCTTAGCATATATCTCTATCAATCAGCCTGGTACCACTCGCTTTCACTGCATTTAAAGGCTGTACTTACATTACTTCGGTATCAGCAGTATTTTCTTAGTCAATTCCATTCCTTAGAAAAATATTTTACTGCACATACCTTATTTGCAGGAAAACCTGCACGCCATTCCCCCTCTGAAGTACCTTACTCCTCAGAATGTGTGAGAACAGCAACTGGATCTTAGTTACGTCTGCTAAGATCATAGAAAAAACGCAGGCAGATTCTTCTTCCAAATACTGCCTGAGATAAACAGCACACTCCGGTGCCATTTATAAATAACAAACTTTTGATTGAAGAAATAAACTAAGTATAAAAAACCACAGACTCTCACGACCTCCTATCTATGTTGAGACTTGCAAGAGAATGACTGGTAATGGCAGTTAGGGGAGGAGCTATATAGCAGCTTTGCTGTGGGTGGACTCTTGCAACTTCCTGTTGGGAAGGAGAATATATCCCATAAGTAATGGATGATCCGTGGACTGGATACACTTAACAAGAGAAAATGATCTACTTGGTTTTTCCATTCATTAAGGGTTGGTACCTCTGGGTGTTTTCACCTCCGTGGGATAAGATTTTTTTTTTTTTGAAGAATATTTTTTATTGAGGTTACAATAAACAACCATATAGATGTAAGACATATTTAGGAGTTATGTTCCATGTTACAAAGTATGCAGAATAAAAATAGAAGAACGTCTTACTAGAGTCTCTTGCAAACCCAGCAAGAGGGGTCGGGGGGTCATGTGGAACTTCGCTTTCTCAGAGTATATAGGGACTTCCAGTCAATCATCATTGCAGATATTACACTAATGTCTCAATTAATATTAAGATGGTATGACTGCTATGGAATCTTAGGTGCTCTAGAGTATGGCTCCATGAATTGTACAGCATTAACAGTATATAAATGCAATAAGTATAAATCCAATAAATTAACTTGCTTCTTAACATCTAAGAAGAGAAGATCAGGAGAGAAAGAAAAAGAAGAAGAAAGAGGGAGGGGAGGTTGGGAAGAGGGGGAAAGTGGATAGCTTTGTGGTGTCAAGGGTTGGAGGTTGTATTTTGTTGGAATGTCTCCCAGTGAGACCAAATATCTGTGTAAAGGTCTAAAACTCCTCTGTTAAGATATACCGCTTCTTCCATTGTCCTAATATAAGAAAGAATCTCAATTACTTTGTCTATCGGGGGGGGGGGGGGAATTCTGCTGTTTCCAGTGTCTCGCAATAGCGGGCCTGGTTGCCATCAGGAGGCATATAAAAAGATATTTTCAGGGTTTGGCGAGTTTGGGAATGTCTAAATGGAGCAGGTATGTCTCGGGGCCCTTATCAGTTGGGAGGGAGAGGTGTCTGAACATAGAAAGGACCTCAGTCCATAGTTTACTAATGACTGGACAACTCCACCAAATGTGGATGTCCTCTCCCCTTTTTCCACAGCCGCTCCAGCACATAGCTGAGTTGGCAGGTGAGATTCTGTGTAATCTACTAGGAACCCAGTGCCATCTTGTAAGTAATTTGTAATATAGTTCACAAAGGATTGACAGTCTGGTGTCAGTGATAGCTCTGGTCCAATGTTTAGAGTCCATCTCCCTGCGCAAGTCCTTTTCCCATGCCATAATATTATGTGTTTTTTGTAAGGAAAGGCACTGCAGGAGGCACAGATAATGTGTTGTGAGTAGCTTATAGCCCTGGATTCCCAACTTCCATCTGGATTCCCACAACGTGTTGGTATGTGGTTCAGAGTTTAAGAAGTCTGGCTAGAAGGGATCTAAAACGCATTACTTCAAAATGAAGTTTCAGCAGGATTGCGTATTGAGAGATCAGCTCAAAACAAGAGGACCAACTGGTTCCATTGTGCAAGCTGATAATAGTTGGTATATTGAATTTGGTCCAGCTGTTGGGGCTAGAATCTGGTAAACCTTTTAGCAATCATCTGACACTATGAATTGGGGATGGATGAGGAGATATCATTTGCGAGTGACGTAATTTATGCCACATAGATAGGCACTAGGCAGTGTTTGGTGATTGCGTTAGAGGGGGGGGGGGGATAAGGGATCTACAGTGCTGTGAGATCCAGATCAGATCAGGGAGAAACGTGGCATGAGGTACTGAGGCCTGTTCTATATCTTACCATCTAGGGAGCTCTTTGGCATTGCCCCAAACTGAAATGTGGGTGAGCATAGCTGCTTCATAATATAATTTGAGGTTGGGGAGGCCTAAGCCTCCTCTATCTATTGGGGCTTGTAGTATCCTACTTGCAATATGTGGGCATGAGCCCGCCCAGACATATGTGTTTAAAAGAGATTGGTAAGTATCTAGGTATGTGGTTGGGACTTTCAGTGGTAAGCATCTGAAGAGGTATGTGAGTTTCGGCAAAATCATCATTTTAAATGTGGAGATTCTACCCATCTAGGATATCTCCCTATATCTGGGAAGGGTTAGTGTCTGTATAAGAGTCTGTAAAAAGTGGTTATGATTAGTCGAGATTACATTCTTGAAATCGTGAGAGAGAAAGACACCGAGGTGCTGGATCCCCCTGTGGTTCCATTTGAATTTGTTTCTGGTCTGTAAGTCTCGGAGCTGAAGTTCTGAAAGGTGTAGTGGGTAAGCTTCAGTCTTGGTTACGTTTAGCTTATAGTAGGAGAGTCCACCAAATAAGTCAAAGAGGTTGAGGAGGTTTGGGAGTGAGAGTTCAGGGTCAGTGAGGAAGACTGTCAGGTCGTCTGCAAAGAGGCTAAGCTTTTGATGGGTATCATGTATATATATGCCCTTAATATCATTATGTGCATGTATAGCCGCTGCTAGTGATTCAATAGCTAACACAAAGAGCAAAGGGGATAGAGGGCATCCTTATCGAGTGCCATTCCGGAGAGTGAAGGATCAGGAACAGAATCCCAAGCCTCTCATCTTAGCAGTAGGGTTGGAATAAAGTGCTCCTACAGCTCTCCTAAAAGCCTCAGGTATACCCACTGTCTCAAGCACTGTAGTCATATAGTCCCAGCGTACCCTGTCAAACGCCTTCTCAGCATCAAATGATAGGGTAAGAAGGGGTTTCTTAGAACTGTCTGCTTCCAAACATATATTTAAGAGTCGGTGCTTACTATCCGTACCTTGTCGGCTAGTAACGAAGCCTATTTGGTCCCTATGTATCACCTCACGTAGGAGGGGGCTGAGTCTGGTGGCCAGAATTTTTGCGTAAATCTTTACATCAATGTTAATTAGTGAGATGGGGTGATAACTCTAACAAAGAGAGGGGTCTTTACCTTCTTTTGGGATAGTTAGTATCGAAGCCTCTAGGAACTCCTGTGGTAGGGAACCCGTCTCAAAAGTCATGGCAAACAGTCTCTGCAAGTAAGGGATTAAGATAGCGGCATAGGTTTTAAAGAAGAGAGGGGTATAACCATCCGGGCCAGGTGCTTTGTGCAGTTTGAGTGACTTGATAGCTCCTTTGATTTCAGTAGGGGTTATGGGGTCAGTGAGGTGTTCAGTTTTATTGGGCTTCTAGCTGTGGAAGATTGAGGGATGTCAAAAAGTCTTAAATAGTGTGTTTGTCTGCTTTAAGAGTGTCTGGGCAGGAATATAAATTATATAACTTACTATAGTAGGTCACAAAAGTTTCTCCAATATCTTTAGGGGAGTGTACTACCCTGTCCAGACATTGTATCTTCTGAATTTGTGAGGATTTGGTTCTGGCTCTAATTTTATTGGCCAGCAATCTATCTGCCCTATTACCCTGGTAATAGAATAATTTTTGGAGACTCAGTAGGGAGTCCTGCACTCTTAGCGTCTCTTTAGCTGTGATTTCTATATGGATCTGTCCTATCCGGGATGCTAGTGTTGGGTTAGGGCTAAGCTTATTTTCCTGTTCTAGGGTCCAAAGAGTTACGCAAGGGTGGCTCCATTTTCACGTCTCAATTGCGCTGCCCTTTTAAGGAGAGTGCCTTTAATGAATGCTTCATAGTAGCCCAAAGTGGAGCATCTGTAGTCTGTTCGTTGTCATTCATTTGGAAGAATTCCTGAATGTCATTAGCTGTCTGCAGGGTCCAGGGTTTCTTAATAAGGTGGTCCGCCAAGCGCCATGAGTGCTTGGGGCCCTTTGAAGGGGGTGGGTTGAAAGTGACAGTCACCATATTATGGTCTGACCAGAAATTTGTGCCTTGTCTAGGGTCCAAGAGTAGGTGAATATATAGTCTATACGAGAGTGGGAGTAGTGTGCAGTATAGTAAAAAGTGTAGTTCCTTTCAGTCATGTGTAGGCATCTCCATATATCAAATAGGTTGAATCTAATCATTAAATTCCGGAATCTCTTTGATAAAAGACAGGCTTTTGGGTCAGAGTCTATCATTTTACAAGTTCTAGCACGGAGTCCCAGGTAGAGTTAAAATCTCCCCCTATAAGTACAGACCCTCTCCTAATTTGTTTGGGATAAGAATTATTGCTCCATTCAACATGATGTATAATAAAGATTGTTTTGCTTTGTCCTGTAGTTTCGGTAGAGAGTGAAATAGAAGCATGTTTGGGGAATGTGCTATTGTGGTATTATATGTAGCTATATCCATGCAATATAATTTGTAATCAAATGTACTATGTTTTAATGTTTTTCTAATAACAATACTTGAAATTCCTATGGTCTTCACTTAGAATTTATATTTTTAAATATCAAAATAACAAGAATATTGCCGTATGCAGTAATACCTTTTTTTATTGGACTAACATTACATAGTAAAAGACAAGCTTTTGTTGCTCTTCCTTAGTTCTGAAGCAATACTTCTGAAATAAATATGTTCATATAGATATGTAGATATAGATACATAATGTGTATATATAAATATATAGTTTTTTTTAATAAAATAATATTTTCTTCTAAGTGAAGAACATAGGAATTTAAAACATTCCTAAGACACCTTTGGCTTTAGCGCAGTTGATCTAGCGCAACTTTTGTTTGGCGTGCCAGTGATAAATACAGGATGCTTTCTTTAGTGAGCCCCATAAAAGTCTATGGTGGAGGGAATAGGCCTGTACTGTACATGATATACAACATTCATTTTTACTTTAAACTTGTAATAGCAGCGCTAACCTTGAGGGCAGTTAATGCTCATGATCAATAAAAATCTATTGCTCCACTTGTAATCTAGGTTTTTTTTACATTTAAGTGATAATTTAAGTTATTTTTTTTGTCATTGAATTAAATTTTAAAAGATTTCCTTTGATTGAAAATTGTTATGTATTTGATAACTAGCACCACATGATTTCCTTATATATACATATTATATATTACATATTTTTTCTCTATTCTCCTTTTATATATTTATATACACAATTAATATCAGACATTGGGGTCAATTACAATCTTTCTGAATTTTTAAACAATATTAGAAAAGGGAAAAAGAAAATTTAGTTAACAAAGTGATCACAATCTTTCTAAGTCAAACACAGCCAATCTTGTTACAAACACAAGATTTGATCTCCATTTTTTCACAAAGGCACTGCCAATAATGGATGCCGATCATGAAATAAGAAATTGGTTTAAGGGGCTGTTTGTGTATGTGTTTTGCAATTGGATACAGTGATCTTTATGATAAGTGTTAAATAATATGCATGACATATGTATATGTGCATCATAGTTTTTTTTTTTTTAATGAATTCATTGAGAAACCCTTGTTTTCCTTTTTGGCAAGATTTTTGTCGAAAATCAATAAAAACAGTGCCAGATATTAATTTCGGTAAGAAGAAAGTTACTGCAACTTATCTCCTTTCCAGTAACAAGAATTTAACAGTTTTCCCACTTATAAATCATGAAACTGCTAAGTGACAAGGTTTTAAAGATGCAAAACTTACTGTACAAACTGTGATTTCCTAACCTCAATCACACTGTACTGCATGCCCAGAGTGGCCACAGGGCATACAGGGCATTTGCCCAGTGGGCTGGGGCCAGTTGTGGGCCGGGCCTTGTTGCCTTAGCCCCACCTAGTCACCAGCTTTATAATTTGTGCATGATGCAGGGCTAGTCTTGCCCTGCCTTTAACTGCCTTGCTGTGTCAGTGAGCTAGTCACAGAGAAGCACCTTTTCTTGATGATGCCTTTTAAAGCCTGTGTGTGCCTGTTTTTGTGTGATTGTGGATGTCCGTGTATGTGGATGCTGACTGCCTGTGGATGTCTTTGTATGTTTTGTCTCTCTGATATTGCAGCTTATATGTGAAGGCAAGTGCTCAGGAGGCTGCTATTTTGGAGTGTTTGTGACTACACAGGCTAATAAGCAATAAGTGCTTATTCTCTATTTAAATGTTAACTGTATTGTGTATAAGCTAGTACCTTATACTTGTCATCTTGTGGTATGGTTAAATAACAAAAATGGTAGGGGAGTAGACAACATTGCCTTAAAATGCCTTTTTTCTATTTTTGATCTCAGCCTGTCACTGCTGTACTGTGTACTGTAGAATGGGGTTTCTCTATGCTATGTGATTAGCCGCGCTTTACAAGTACCCAAAACATACATACATTAACAGCGCTAGAAGGCAGCTTTTTGCGCTAGTTGAGTTGCGCTCATATTATGAGTTGAACGTAAACTGTTTTGGCACCAGCGTTAATCCAACGAGCGCAAAAAGCTGAACTTAGAATATTGCATGCGCGTTCAAACATTCCCCCATAGAAGTCAATGGAGCAAAAAAGTGGGGAATAAAAACACTCGCGCACAAACCTGATCGCATTTTCTCAAGTCTACCAACCTGACATGAAAATATGAATATTTCACAATCCAATGTTCTTCACATAGCAGAATATGTTATATTTATTCATAAATATATATTTCTACATATATGTGATGTTTTTTAGTAATATATATATATATATATATATATACATAATTATATATAGGTATAGATATATACAGATTTATATAGCAATATCTAGTTACAAATATATATATATTCTGCTATGTGAAGAACTTTAGAATGTGAAATATTTACAGTAAATACATAGTATAACACTTTATCAAAAATGAATATTGCAAAAATATGATTTTACATGTTTCCATCTACTTAAGTGCAAAGGATTCCAATGATCTTATATATATATGTCTATATATATGTACATATGTATTTATGTGTTTATATGTCTGTAAATACATATATAAATACATAAATACATATGTACACCCATATAAACACACACAAACACACACACATATATATATAAAATTAGGAAGATGGTAGTAGCACTCCTGGTGTAGCTGAAAGGCCCAAACTGGCCCTCGGTGCCCTACACTCCAAATGTAAATACAGTGCAGTTGAAGAAGGAGTCACTCACAGGGTCTTGTATCTAAAATACCAATGTATTTATTGATAAATACATTGGTATTTTTGGATACAAGACCCTGTGAGTGACTCCTTCTTCAACTGCACTATATATATATATATACAAACAAACACATATATGTTAAAGCCCTTTGCCTGAGACATCATATCTTTTAGCTCTTATAACTTTTTTGTGCAATATTTATTTTAAAATAATTTTTATTAGATGGTGTCATTATGATTGTAAATGTACTTTGTAATGTATTTTTGATGTGTTTTGTGACACTTTTTTGTTTCGCAAAACAATTAACCAGAGCTCTGAGGACGCAGTAATCATGCTAGCTTAAAGCACAATTGCACTCAAGCGATTGCGTTTACTTTCAACTTGTAATATGAGCGGTAAACCAAACAAGCGCAAACACGCAATAAATCCCTTATCACTATCACCTAACTGTTAGCGCTATACTCTTAATCTAGCCCTTGGTCAGGAGGATTGTGATGGGTAGGTTTCCTAATATCTGCTCAGATTTGATCTTAATTTTTCCCATATGGAAATGGTGTCATCGCTCGGATTGTGATCACTTAAAAATTGATAAACATGGATCAAGAACTTAAAAAAAACATAGGTAAACAGGATCAGAAGGAATGGTATCTACTCCATTATTATAACCACAAAAAAACCTATTATGTATTAACCCTCTACTGCACTTGCCTAAAAACAAATAATATATTATTCAGAAACCTACAAAGTGTATTAAAACTAGTAATCCTTTTACTATATATAAGTATTTCCAAACAAGAACAGCTAGGCACATACTAACCTTACTTTCTTGTTGCTTAACATTTTCAATCAATATGGCTCCCAAACTACTAAAATGATTTATTTGCTCTCAGCAAAAATGAAGTAAAAGACCCTTACTAAATGTAAACGATTTAGTTATTTGTGCTGTAGCCATGCATAAAGTTTTGTAAGGCTATTATATATTCATACTAGACAAGTAAAGATAGCAGCTGTTTTTCCTTAATCTACTGAATATATTTACTTTAACCAAATCATTACAAGACAGGTTCACAAGATCCTGGATTTTACCTTTCCTTGTGCTATTCATCAGCTATAATCTAAAAATGTGAATTGTATAAATTGTTGCCACTCGCGTTGACTGTTAGCCTTGGTAATCAGGATTGACACATTAATGTTTCAAAGTTCCCAATAAAAAGGAAAGAAATACCAGGGCAAGAGATTGATGTGGACGTACTGTGAGCCTCCTTGATTTTAAAGGGACATGAAAAACTACAAAACTATAATATAAATATGCATAGTAAACAAACACCCTTTGCAAAATTTTATTTTATTTTTGTTGCCCCTTTTTCCTGTATTTTAACCCTGTAATTGTGGATTTTCCAATTCTGAGCATTGAAAGTGAACACTGTAAACTACAAACCAATCCTGCTACACACCTGTCTCTTAATTGGTCTCAGCAGGGAAATTAGATAAGATATGCAGAGAGCTTTCTCACTTGGCCACTTGGTTTTTTGCCTCTTTAACTTAATCTAACAAGAGGGAATAAGAAATGACTCAGAGTTCAAGGAGACAGAGATGAGAAGTAACAAGCAGCAAGCTCAATAAAATGCTGAGATGGATGTTTCCTTAATAGCTAAGCTGTTAACCAAGGGCTAATAGTGGAGCCCCATACAATTCATGATGTTGCCTGCTGTAGAACTATAAAGTTTTTTTTTTAAAAGGGACAGTTGAGTCAAAATTAAATTTTCCAATTTACTTTTATCATCAAATTTGCTTTGCTCTCTTGGTATTCTTTGTTGAAAGCTAAACCTTAGTAGGCTCATATTCTAATTTCTAAGCCCTTGAAAGCCGCCTCTTATCTCAGTGCATTTTGCAGTTTTTCCCAGCTAGACAGTATTTTGTTCATATATCTAACATTCACCTAAATTACAAGTTTTGCGGTACAGCTATACCCCTGAAAAATTGGCCCTTGCGCGCGGAATGGCAGGTCTCCCATATTACAAGTCGTGACAGTACGGCTATAATGCTAGCGTTTTAGCCTGTACCGCAACTCTCCATTCCTCACTCAAAAAATGGCTTTTGAGTGTGGAATTTTCAGGTCTCCTGTATTACAGGTTGTGTGGTCCAGCTATTACGCTAGCGTTATAGCTTATACCTCCGCGATCCATTCCGCAATCAGAGACCAGTAGTAGTCACAACAAACATGTTACAAAGTACACTAACACCCATAAACGACCTATTAACCTCTAAACCGCCACCCCTGTATCGCAAATACTATATTAAACCTATTAACCCCTAATCCGCAGCCCACCCACAAAAAATAAAGTATTAACCCCTAAACTGCTGACCCCCACATCACTACTACTAAAATAACTCTATTAACCCCTAAACCGCCGACCCTCACCTCGCTACTACTAAAATAAACCTATTAACTCCTAAACCGCCAGCCCCCACATTGCGACACACTAAATTAAACTATTAACCCCTAAAACTAACACCCCCTAACTTTAAATTAAAGTTACAATATAACTATCTTAAAATAAATAAAAATTACCTGTTAAATTAGCCAACAGACTTGCTACGTATCTACCCTGCCTGATCCATAAGGATCAGATGGGATTTGTGAAGGGTAGATCGACTGTCACTAATATTGGAACCCTGCAATATTTGTTAAATCATTACTTGATCCTCAGGGGCCCCAGGGATCAGGGAACTAAGTAAAAAGCATGTGCCATACTGGTTGATGCAGAAAAGGCATTTGACAAGGTACTGTGGAGCCATCTTTTCTACACGTTGGAGAAGTTTGGCATCCGAGGTCAATTTGCACAAATGATTCAGACATTATACTCCACACCACAGGCTGCTATCCTAGTTAATGGAACCACATCACAATCCTATACTCTAGAGAGGGGAACGAGGCAGGGATGCCCACTCTCCCCTCTCCTTTTTGACCTTGCTCTGGAGCCCCTGGCGACTAAGATCAGGGAGGAGACGGAAGGCCTCAAATTAGGGAATAAAGTTATGCACCTATCTTTATTCGCAGATGATATGGTACTCTATATGCAAGACCCAGACACCAATATCCCGACAGTATTTGATATAATAACTAGGTTTGGACAGATTTCTGGTTACAAGGTTAACACTGACAATACGGAATTAATCTGGCTAACCCCACAACCGGGCACACCAATTTGGACATATGACTTTAAAGTAGTGACGGGTAATTTCAAATATCTAGCGATCAAACTAAGTACAGATCCTAAAACATGGTATGAAATAAATTACGCACCGATGAGGAAAGAAGCACAAGACCTAATACTGCATTGGACTAAATTGCACCTCACAATGACAGGTATAATTAATTTAATTTAGATGGTTCTGATCCCCAAACTCTTATATATATTCCAAATGCTACCCTTGGTTCTAAGCAAGACAGACGTGAAATTTTGGAACTCCCTCTTTTTCACCTTTATCTGGGAAAAAAACAACAACACAGAATTAAACACACTAGAATGACCAGCTCAGCGGACATGGGAGGCATGGCAGTGCCGAACATAGAATTATATAATTGGGCGGCCCAAGCGAAGTATGTGTTAGACTGGATAACTGGTCGGGATAATTTTACAATACCAGAACTAGAGCAGCTGGTGGCGGCTCCCTGGTCTCTGGCTATGATGCCGCATATGCCGACTACTAGGGCAGACAAATATTTACTGAACTACCCAATGCTCCAACAGCCTGTATACGCTTGGAGAAAAATCTGTCACAAAATACAGCTCAACCATGAGGTGACCAGGTAAATTCCACTACAGGGCAACCCAAACTTTATCCCAGGCCTCACCACCCAGGCATTTAAGACCTGGGGGAAAGTGGGTATAGACAGGATTGCTAAGATCCTGAGAGAGGATGACCAGACCATACACACGTTTGCACATCTGCAATCCATATACAACATTCCACTGCAACATCACTTCACTTATCTCCAAGCCAAGCACTACGTATCTGATCTACTAAAATCCAAATCGATGCCTCAGAGGGATAACAGACTCAATCTCCTATTTAGTCTTTATACTCAGGGCCAGAAGTCAATATCAGCAACCTATAGCATGCTGTTGGAATCTGAGAACATACATACCCTAAATCACATTAGCGACAAATGGTCTAACATGATAGATGAGGAAATACCTACCAAACTGATACAACACAGCATAGCAAAAACCTGAAAGCCACACTGTTTGCGAATGTTAGAGAGTCGCATATTAAGATCTTAGAAATAGCTTATATAACTCCCAAGATACATAAAACCTGGGAACCTGACTATGTGGGTAGGTGCCCTAAATGTTCCCTCCCGAAGGCAGATCTACTACACATGCTCTGGGCTTGCCCCACACTGTACAAATTTTGGGGTATGCTAGCTAGATGGATTTCTCGGATAGTGGCCACGCGCATTTGTTTCTTGGCACGAGCAATAATATTTCTTGACTTCTACGGACTCCCCTGCCCTATTCGTATTCAATGCAGTGCTTCATGCTAGAAACCTCATTCTGCAGCACTGGTTGAGTGATACAGCTCCAATCCTGACACGTCTCAAACATAAAATACACCAACAAGTAATATAGGAACACGCTGACACATTGGGAGATCTCCAGGGTAGAACAGAACATTTTATGAGAAAGTGGGAACCATACATACTAACCCTAAGCAAAACCCAACAGAGGCAGCTAATCAGGAATACAGAATACATTTTACAAGCCCAACTGCGGGGGGAATGGCTGATAGACCAAGCTCATGGAGAGGTGTTACAGACAAGAGAATGATCACCTAGTGAAGGTGAATAATCGGATCATTTTGCGGCACCCTGGGGAATAGTGTAGACAGCAATGATGCCCTTTGTATGTGGGAAATGAAAGGGTAATCTAACAATAAACTACCAATAGCCCTTAAAAGGGCCTTTTGTAAGGCATTGCCCTAAATTAAACAGCTCTTTTACGTAAAAAAAATACTAAGTCCCCCCTAACAGTAAACCTCCCCACCCAGCCCTCAAAATAAAAAAAAAACTTAGTCTAAATAAACCTAAGCTACCCATTGCCCCTAAAGAGGCATTTGTATGGGCATTGCCCTTAAAAGGGCAATCAGCTCTTTAGTACCCATTAAAAAAAAAAAAAAATCCCTAATCTAAAAAAAGAAGTCTAACACCGAAATAGGTGAAGGTCTTTTTCCAGATGGCTCCATCTTCATCCATCGCGGGGACATCTTCTATCTTAATCCGGAGCGAAGGCGGCACGGAACTGAAGTGGCACGTAGAGGAGGTGGCGGCGGAGCAGGAACGGTGGCCGTGCAGACATCCAGCATGGAGGATCCTCTTCATGCAATCGCCGCCGCACACTTATTTTATCGTAATTTTAGAGTTTTTTTTAGTAATGTTAGTTTTTTTTATTTTTTCGTAGTGTTAGGATTTTTTTATTTTGTAATTTAGGTTTTTTATTTTTGATTAATTTTATTTTTTTTAAATAATTATGCTAGGTTTTTTGATATTTTAATCTTAGTTTTTTTTAATCTCACAGATAAGTGTTTATTTATTTTAAGATAGTTATATTGTAACTTTAATTTAAAGTTAAGGGGTGTTAGGTTTAGGGGTTAATAGTTTAATTTAGTGTGTCGTGATGTGGGGGCCAGCGGTTTAGGTGTTAATAGGTTTATTTTAGTAGTTGTGATGTGGGGACGGTGGTTTAGGGGTTAATAGCTATATTATAGTAGTTGCAATGTGGGGGGCCGGAAGTTTAGGGGTTAATAGGTTTATTTAGGTGTTAGTGATGCAGGGCGGTGGTTAAGGGGTTATTATCTTTATTTAGTGACAGCGATGTCGGGGGCGGCGGATTAGGGGTATTTAGGGTTTATGTTAGGGTGTTAGGTTTTTACATAACCTTCTTGTCCCCATAGACATCAATGGGGATTGCTTATAGCGATCACCATTCCGCAATCATGTCAAGTCAGGTCTTGGCTTTTGTGCGGTATGGAGCTTAACGCACCATAACGCACAGCACAAGAAGGTTTTATGTTAACTTGTAATGGCAGCGCTATGGAAAGTGTGGTACCGCTAAATTTTAAGCGTTATTTACGCACCGGGTTTAGTGCACTGATTGGCTAAAATGTAAGTCTGTCAAAAGAACTAAAATAAGGTGCCAGTCTGCAGAGGCTTAGATACAAGGTAATCACAGAGGTAAAAAGTTTATTACTATAACAGTGTATGCAAAACTGAGGAATGGGTAATAAAGGGATTATCTTTTTAACCCCTAAGGACCAAGGACGTGCTATGTACGTCCTCAAGAAAACAAAAGCAGTTAAGGACCAAGGACGTACATAGCACATCCTCAGTGAAACTGAGCGCTGGAAGTGATTATGATCGCTTCCAGCTGCTCTCAGGGTACTGCAGAGATGCCTCAATATTGAGGCATCGTACAATACCCTTTAGGCAGCTACTGATGCAGAAGGCCCTCTCTGCATTGGCCCGCGATGGTGCCGATCGTTGGTGGCATGGGAGGGCGTAGGAGGGAGGTGGGTGGGCGGGCCATCGCTGGAGGAGGCGGGAGGAAGGCGGGAAGCCGGCCTGAAGGGGGCGTGAAGGGGGGCGGGAGTGGGTGGGACCGCTACGCCACGCTACATCAATCACAGCAGGGGGAAGGAGGGAGGAGGGGGAAGGAAGAGAGGGGGATCCTATGTGGGATCCATGTTTGTAAAGGGATGTGGGAGGGGGGGTTTGCTAATGAGGGGGGGGCAAAAAAAGTTTTTTGTTTTTACAAAAAAAATACAATAATTTATAGCAAACTGGATACTGGCAGACAGCTGTCAGTACCTAAGATGGTGGCAAATAGGTAGAGGGGGGAGGGTTAGAGAGCAGTTTGGGGGGGCTCAGGGAGGTTGGGTGGTAAGGGGAGATCCTATACTGCAGAAATTATATAATAAAAAAAAAACTTTTATTTTAGTACTGGCAGACTTTCTGCCAGTACTTAAGATGACGGTGACAATTGTGAGGTGGCGGGGGGAAGAGAGCTGTTTGAGAGGGGTCAGGGAGGGATCAGGGGGTGGGATGTGTCAGGTGGGAGACTGATCTCTACACTAAAGCTTAAATTAACTCTACAAGCTAACTAATTAACCCCTTCACTGCTGGGCATAATACAAGTGTGGTGCGCAGTGGCATTTAGCGACCTTCTAATTACCAAAAAGCAGCACCAAAGCCATATATGTCTGCTATTTCTGAACAAAGGGGATCCCAGAGAAGCATTTACAACCATTTGTGCCATAATTGCACAAGCTGTTTGGGCCTAGATCAATACTTTGGGTTGTCTACTAAACAAAATATATACATGTGAAGGGATATTCAGGGATTCATGACAGATAGATATCATTGTTACAATGTAACTATCACTAATTTTGAACCAAAAAAAATAGTTTGGAAATAGAAAAGTGCTACTTGTACTTATTGCCCTAAAACTTGCAAAAAAGCAAAGAACATGTAAACATTGGGTATTTCTAAACACAGGACAACATTTAGAAACTATTTAGCACAGGTGTTTTTTTGGTAGTTGTAGGTAACAGATTTTGGGGGTCAAAGTTAGAAAAAGTGTGTTTTTTTCAATTTTTTTCATCATATTTTAAAAACGGTATATAATATGTGTGTGTACAGTAAATGAGTAAGAGGAAAATTACAGCTAAACACAAACACCGCAGAAATGTAAAAATAGCCCTGGTCCCAAACGGTAAGAAAATTGAAAAATGGTCTGATCACTAAGGGGTTAAACAATAAAAATTCTGGAGTAAACTCTCCCATTAATTTGAGTAATTGCTATAGTTTATGTAAAGTCTTATTTATAATAACTCAATTCTTTGCATGCTCCATAACTTGTCCGCCTGCTCTGAGGCCGCGGACATCAATCCGCCCGATCCTATACGATCAGGCTGATTGATACCCCTGCTAGCGGCCAATTGGTCGCTTGTGTAATGATAAATGATACGCTACATTGTATCATGTCCGCTTGCACATTAATAAATTGACCCCCAAGTGTAGATTGCAGATTCCATTTCAGAGTTATAAGAGTTATAGAATGTCCCATAACACCTTGTTTATTACATAGTTTAATAGAGTTTTGTCACAACAATAAACTACATTTATGGAGGTGAATTTAATTCTATACAGAATATATTTTAATGTACCAGATAGAACCAGGTTATATTATCAGAATCAGATACAGAAAAGCTAAAAAGGTAGTATTTTTTTATCTACAGCAAATACTGTAGATAAAACACACCAAGACAAACAGAACGTCACAAACTGGAGAAGCAATAAGGGCTGGTTGCTGATCATGACAGCAACACTGATTGCTTCTCAATTGCCAGCGACCTGCAAAACTCTATAGGAATTTTTCAGGTCTAGTCACAAAAAGGTTAATTAAATCCTGTACAAATATTGCAAGCTTTATTAGTCAACAAAAAACAATCGTGTTAGAATTATACCATTTATATGAGTGTTGCATGAGTGTTGCAATCATGTGATGTATTATGTCTGTGTCACTGACTTTTATGACTGAGACCGGAATGGTGTTTGACTCTAATCTGTTAATGTTTACCATTTACAGTAATAAATTTATTTTTAATCTTTAAATTGTTCTGGTATTCTGTTTACAAGACTGATAAAACTGTTTGCTGCCTATTATGTAATGTTCACTGTATATGACATTCTGTTTTTAATATATTATTCTCTGCTACATGTAAAGAGACATGAGCCAGGTATTTATAGGAGACTAGTCAGATAATTTGTACCAGTCTAGCAGTTGTATTCATACAATTAATGTTACAGCTTCTAATAAAAATGGTTTATGTTATTTTCCACCACCAGAGGTAGTTACTGAAATTTATAAGAATGATAAAGATCTAATACTTCCAATACGTCACATTTGCTAACCTATCACTATAAGTTCTTCTTCACTCGTATTTAAAGGGACAGTCTAGTCAAAATTATTATGAAAAAACTTTCATGATTCAGATAGGGCATGCAATTTTAATCAACTTTCCAATTCACTTTTATCATCAAATGCTTTGTTCTCTTGGTATTCTTTGTTGAAAGCTAAACCTAAGTAGGCTCATATTTTAATTTGTAAGCCCTTGAAGGCCGTCTCTTATCTAAAAGCATTCGACAGTTTTTCACAGCTAGAGGCTAGTTCATGTGTGCCATATAGATAACATTGTGCTCACGCCCATGAGAGGGCACTAATTGGCTAAAATGCAAGTCTGTCAAAAGAACTGAAATAAGGGGGCATTCTGCAGATGCTTAAATGCAAGGTAATCACAGAAGCTAAAAGTATATTAATATAACCGTGTTGGTTATGCAAAACTGGGGAATGGGTAATAAAGGGATTATCTATCTTTTTAAATAATAAAAATTCTGGAGTAGACTGTCCCTTTAAATCTCTCACATTATGTTAATGCAAGGCATTTATGGGTATCCTAGGACAATAATTGCAATGGGTGTGGTTTTGTTAGAAAGCTTTTCCTTGTTGGCTACACAGTGTTCTTAAAGGGCAGCGTATTAAGATTTTTTTCCTCCCCTTTGTATTCCCAGCTATACATTTTACCTGCTGAAGTATGTGAAACCAGTGTTTCTCAACCTTTTTGTAGCAAGTACCCCTGTAGGCATAGAGCTGTTTCCTAGGTAGCCCAATTGTAGCACAAATATTATTGAACTTTTATATGAGCCAAAATAGAAATCATGTGTATCACTTGAGTTCACAAGCTTGTATTAGATATATTAAAGAGGTAAATATATAGGAATCAGATATTTGTTTTCTGTTTTCTGGAATTTCATATTGGCCAATATTACAACAGAGAATAATGTAAAACACAGATATATAGTCCATTGATATTATTACTTATATGCAATTAATAAAAAGAGGCAAATAAACTATTTTCTGCATTATTAGGGAATTTAAATTTATGGTACCATCTTTCTATTTTAAATAACTATTTAATGTACAGTTTATCTGTCTCGTTTTACTGCAGTACACTTCAGTATGATGCACTTTACCTATTTCACAGTGGCACATTTATCTTGCACTTGTCTCTGTGACACTTGGTCACAGTAATACACTTTTTCTGATCACATCAGTGAAGCTCAACTCCAGCCCTCATATGTCACTAACAAGCCAGAATCTTAAAGGGACAGTATACTGTAAAATAGTTTTTCCCTTAATGTGTTAACAATTGATTTTTTACCAACTGCAGAGTAAAAAATGTATGAAAATTAGCTTTTTAAAGCTTATTTGCGTATATTAAAGCTCTGATTTTGTGTTTTGAAGCCACAACCTAATAAAATGGGTTGAGCTTGTAGGTATAATCCGATCTCATTACTGTATCACATTGTGCAAATATACCTGCTTCTTTATCTTATATCTGTCCTTAAAACAATCACCAGTACTTTGAGAGAACAATGGAAAATCAACATTTTATTACCTTATCTCTGCTATATCGCACTGGGAGTGTAATTTCTTCTGCTGGCTGTGTTTACAAAGATTATCTATAGCTGGTACGCGCGGCCACAAACTTTCAGAATAGGTGGGGATACCACATGCTAAATCAACAATTTCAAATGCCAATATAAAGGTAAAGGAGCTACTTGTAAACAATTTAATACACTCCAGCAGGTAAAGTGGATCATTGGGAACAAATTAAAGGGGAGAAAATTTTTGAGTAAACTGTCCCTTTAAGTTTTACCAATTTGAGGTGAATCCGTGAATGAGCAGTGGTCAACCTAGGAAGGGAAATACTCACTCCCTGCCCTGTTAGGAGAGCTCAAGGGTAGAAATGGCAAACACAGCTTTCTTTGATATGTCTGCAATAGATAAATCAGGGGGAAAACAATAATAATGAAAGCCAATCTGTGGAGTACCCCTTGCCAATGTCCCAAGTACCCCAAGGGGTACACTTACCACAGGTTGAGAAACAAGGTATTAAACTGTTTAAAAATAGACCCTTTGCCTTTATTTTGAAAGAGTTGCTTTTGCCTATTGTATCCCTATCTGTACTGAAAATGTCAATACTAAAGTATTGGGTTGTGGTTTCAATAAGCAGAGACATCTAATTTATATACAAAAATATACACAAAGGAGCCATTTCCCATTAGTTTTAAACTCTGCAATTGGTATAACATGTCATTGTAAACATATTGGGCCAGATTACAAGTGACGTGCTAATGAGAGCACATGACGTAATAAGCAATATCACTGGACCGTGCTAACATTAGCGTGCAACTTGATATTACAAGTCCATGGTTTTTCCTATTTACCAGAAAAGGGCTAGCACAGCTGACATCACTTTAGCGCAACCTATACTTTCAATGGAGATTTTGACCGTGCTAAATAGTGCTCATATTACAAGCTGAAAGTTATAGGTTGCATTCACAAAACACGTCCAAAAGATATTAAAATAAAGTATTGTACTCATATATACACTTTTTAATAAAAATATAATTGTAATATTGTTAAAAAGGTTTTAAAAGGGTTAAAAAGGGATATAGTAAAAGGTGTTTGACTGTTTGACTGTAAATGGCTCCAATATATATATATATATATATATATATATATATGTGTGTTTGTGTGTGTATGTATATATGTCTATATATGTGTATACATGTGTATTTATGTGTTTATAGGTGTAAATATGTATGTACACACATACATATATATATACATATAAACACATGCATACACATACTATAGACATATATATAAATAAATATATATATACAGACACACTTTTGAGCCCTTCCCTCTTAAAGCCCATCCCACTCAAATACCTTGAAACATGTAATATCATTTTTATACATTTTTAACATGTTTTAACGTGTTTTGAATAGAAATAATTTCAATTAATATATACTTTACTTAGAACAAAATGTTACACTCAAGTCAAAATAAATTTTTATGATTAAAATAGAGTGTCATGAGATGCAGGACATATGCAGGACACAGCAATGATGGTACAACTCTATTTTATTACAGAGCACAGAAACATACATCTAGTCAGGTTGATTTCACTAACTAACTGCGACACAGACTACCGGACCTATGCCCCGCCCCCAACTAGTGACATCACATCCTGCTCTCATCACATCTTCCCCTTTTTCAAAGGCGAAGCATACATTTGAATATGACAAATAACAAGGTATACAAACAAAGTATACAACAACATTTTTTTTCGAACAATATATATAAACAAATAGGTTCAGAAAATATAAACACATAAATTACATCCTGACTTGGACATCGGGGTAGACTACCCTAGTCCACAGTGACCATGGGATTATTCTGTCCATACTTCCGGTTACTGTTCTAGCTAAAGTCAGTCCCTATATCGGGCCGGAAGTCTCACCACTCTTCCGCCTGATGTAACTTTGCATGAACTGTCCTCTGATACAGAAGATGGTGAATTAGAGTCCGCTGGAGGCAAAGATATATCCCCGCTGTGATCTTGCTGAGGGGAAGGCACCTCTCTTAGAACAGGGGATCCCACCGGCGGTGGTACTGAGGCATCCAGTTCCAGACTCTCAGGTACAGGCTGAAGATGTCTTCGGTTATGGCGTGTAACCGTCCCTCCCTCAGTAAGGACTGTATAAGACCTTGGTTCTGGAGAGCGGCCAACTACCGTAGCAGGCGTCTTCCATTTCTTCTCATCATCCAGTTTAATTCTGACAGTTTGCCCCGCATTCAGTTCCTGTAAGGGCCTGACAGAATGTCTCCTATCGTAGAAGAAACAGTAACCCTTTTTGGCCTCTTCATCCCTCCTAAGGACTTCGTCCTGAGGAACAGGGACAGGCGGCTTGAAGACACCCACTGAGGGTAAAGTGGTGCGAATCTGGCGTCCTAGCATCAGCTGTGCCGGCTAAACCCGGTAGCTTGAATGGGCGTCGCCCTGTATGACAAGAGGGCCAGGTATGGCTCAGATTGCTTTAGAATTAATTTTGTTGTTTGAACTGCCCTTTCAGCCATTCCATTGGCCTGCGGATAATGTGGACTTGACGTGGAATGTACAAAGTCATATTCCCTGCTGAAAGCACTGAACTCTGTAGAAGCGAACTGCATACCATTATCACTCACCAGCTCCATTGGAATGCCCCACCGGGCGAACAAGCTCTTCAGGCGAATGATAATGGCTTGACTTGTGATATCATTCAGGGGTGCAATTTCCAAGTACCTGGAATAGTAGTCGATCACAACAAGGAACTTTTTTCCATGCAGTTGACACAAATCAGCAGCTATTTTCTGCCACAGCCCCGCAGGCAGCGGAGTAGAAATCAAGGGCTCCCTTCTCTGAGTAGGCCGGTGTTCCCGGCAAAAGGCACATTTAGACACGTGATTTGCAATGTCAGAGCTGATCCCAGGCCACCACACAGCTGTAGCTGCCCTCTCTCTGCACTTTGTAATGCCTAAGTGGCCATCGTGAATCCTGTTTAAAATCTCCTTCCTCATGCTGACAGGAATTACAATGAGGTCTTGGAACAGCACCAACCCCTCCAGCTCCGTGAGCTGCGACCTCTCTGGCTGGTAAGCACTTAAAGACATCCAGGCTGCCCGGCTCTCGGGCCAGCCTTCTTTTATGTACTTTATAACCTCTTGCAGATCTGTGTCCAAATATGTCTCTTTCTTTATTTCCTCCAGTTTCCTTGAAGAAATAGACTTAGAGGCGAGAACTGAATCAACATACACTTTCACATTAGATTCTGTGGAGGATTCTTCAGCAGCAGCCAGCGGGAGCCTGGATAGTGTATCCGCCACAACCAGTTGTTTCCCCGGCACATGCACTGCCTGAACATTGAACCTGAGCAGTCTCATTAAAAGTCTCTGGCATCTCAAGGGTGTTTTGTCAATGTCATAAGATTAGAGGGACTAGCAGTTTGTGGTCAGTTTCCAGACTAAATTTCTCCAAACCCACTAGATAACGCTGAAAGCGCTCACAGGCCCAAACTGCAGCCAGACACTCTTTCTCAATCTGAGCGTATTTTGACTCCGCAGCCGTCAGTGTGCAGGAACAGTAGGCGATGGGCTGTAGTTTATTTTCATTTAACTGCAGGAGTGCAGCCCCCAACCCATAACTGCTTGCATCGGCACTAACCAGTCTTTTTTGAAGGGTCGTAGAACCCCAGCACTGGGGCAGACCCCAGCAGGGACTTGGCCTGCAGAAAAGCTTTTTCTTGTGAAGGTCCCCAGACCCAGGCAAAGTCTTTCTTAAGCAACTCTGTGATAGGGTGTAAAACTGTTGATAAATCTGGAAGAAACTTGCCCATGTAATTTACAAGGCCCAATATCTGTCTCAGCTCATGTACATCAGAAGGACTTTTCATCTGTTCAATAGCACAAATTTTCTCGGGGTCTGGCTTGATGCCATCCCCGTTGATGATATGCCCAAAGTAACATAATTCAGTTTTCCTAAAATGACATTTTTCTTTATTCAGCTTCAGCCCAGACTCTTTCATAGCCTGTAGCACACAACTTAAACGCTGATCATGCTCCTCCACTGTAAACCCATACACTAGAATGTCGTCCATGACGACCGCTGTGCCCACGTGGTCACTCAGGAGAGAACTCATTTCCCTTTGAAAGATTTCAGGAGCGGATGATATCCCAAAGGGAAGTCTGCAGAAGCAGAACCAACCTACCGGTGTGATAAAGGTAGTCAGTTTGCGGCACTTTCGATCCAGGCGGATCTGCCAAAAGCCACTAGAAGCGTCTAATGTGTAAAAGAACTTCGCTCCAGCCAACTTTGGAGCTATATCCTCTAATGTCGGCAGCACAAATCTCTCTCTCTTCACTGCCTCATTCAACCTTTTCAGGTCCACACAGATGCGCGCCTTTCCATTTTTCTTTGCAACTGGAACAATGGGGGACACCAATCAGTCGCTTCAACAACCTCTTCAATAACCCCCATGGACTTCATGCGCATAAGCTCCTTCTCCACTTGAGGCATGAGCGGGAACGGAATTCTACGGGAAGTAGAAATACTGTATGGGACTGCTTCACTTTTAAGTGCTATACGAACTGGTTTGCAATTCAGTAGGCCCAACTCGCCAAACATATCTTCGGAAATCTCAGTCACAGGCTGCTTTTCTGCTCAATAAATTGTTAACACACTGACCTCGGATCACATGCACCCACATGGTGAACTTCCTTTGCTTGTACTCACAGCTGGCAAGAAATTTCCCCACACAATCAATGCGACCACCAGGACTATGGACATTTGTAGTAACCTTCGCCAGCTGGAGCTGTCGAGGCATTTTCATAAATTCAGCAAAAGACATTACAGTGATATCTGCTCCTGTGTCAATCTTAAAATCAACTTTGGCTCCCATTACAGTAAAAGTAACTTTCCAATCTTCCTCTGAGCTTGGCCGTTCCACAACGAACCCCACAAAAGACACTTCCTGACCCTCCTGGTCACTGTCCACCTGCATCTCCTTAATGTATTCAGTTTTACACACCACTTCAAAATGGCCCATTCTGTTACATTTTCTGCATCTTTTATCTCTGGCCGGGCATATAACACTCTGATCATGGGCACGGTAGCACCGTGTGCATCGGGCATGTTGCGCCCATCCACTTCTAGGCCTTTCCATTACTTTAGATCTACCGCTCACACCGTGCCTTTCACTAGCAGTTTTCCTGGACTGTTGCACTTCATCCACAATACTCTCAGACCTCAGATCAGCACTCTGCTTTTTCACCAGTTCACTCTGGCGGGCCATCCTAATAGCCCCATCTAATGTTCAATCAGGCTCTAACTGCAGCTTCAGTGAGACTTCAGCATCTGCAATTCCAATAACTATTCTGTCTCTGATTTGCTCTTCTTTAGCAACACCAAACTCACAGAATTCAGCTAATTCATACAGGCTGCGCACAAATGACTCCACAGATTCTCCCACACGCTGATTACGTTTGTGAAAACAAGCTCTCTCATGAATCACATTTCTTTTGGGCACAAAGTGGGCACTGAGTTTATCCATAACTATATCAAAGTTAAATTCTTCCCCTTCTTGGAAAGTAAAAGCATTGAACACTGGCTCCACATTTACTTGTACTTCACCACTCTCCTTGTTCAGTTTGGAAGCAATCCTGAAGCGTTGAAACCGCTGATGCCATTTGGGCCAAGCTGCAGGCTGAGAGAAGTCAAAAGGCTCAGGTGGGGTAAACTTTGACATTGCAATCGATCAGGAACAGAAGCGCAGCCCAGAACTTCTGACACCATGTCATGAGATGCAGGACATATGCAGGACACAGCAATGATGGTACAACTCTATTTTATTACAGAGCACAGAAACATACATCTAGTCAGGTTGATTTCACTAACTAACTGCGACACAGACTACCGGACCTAAGCCCCGCCCCCAACTAGTGACATCACATCCTGCTCTCATCACATAGAGCATTCAGTTTTAAGACATTTTCGAGTTTACTTCCATTATCACATTTTTTATATTCACACTTTCTGGGAAACAAGGCTCCTACTGAGCATGTGAACAAGCTCACAGAATATACACATACTAGTCTGTGATTGGCTAATGTATGTCACATGATATTATTCACCTGTTAATTATGCAATTCTACTGCATTGATTGGTCCTTTAAAAATATATTTCTATATGCACGTATATACAGTGGGGCAAAAAAATATTTAGTCAGCCACCAATTGTGCAAGTTCTCCCACTTAAGAAGATGATAGAGGTCTGTAATTTTCATCATAGGTATACCTCAATTATGAGAGACAAAATGCGGAAACAAATCCAGACAATCACATTGTCTGATTTGGAAAGAATTTATTTGCATATTATGGTGGAAAATTAGTATTCGGTCACCTACAAACAAGCAAGATTTCTGGCTCTCACAGACCTGTATCTTCTTCTTTAAGAGGCTCCTCTGTCCTCCACTCATTACCTGTATTAATGGCACATGTTTGAACTTGTTATCAGTATAAAAGACACCTGTCCACAACCTCAAACAGTCACGCTCCAAACTCCACTATGGTTGAAGACCAAAGAGCTATTGAAGGACACCAGAAACAAAATTGTAGACCTGCACCAGGCTGGGAAGACTGAATCTGCAATAGGCAAGCAGCTTGGTGTGAAGAAATCAAATGTGGGAGCAATAATTAGAAAATGGAAGACATACAAGACCACTGATAATCTCCCTCGATCTGGGGCTCCACGCAAGATCTCACCCCGTGGGGTCAAAATGATCACAAGAACGGTGAGCAAACATCCCAGAACCACATGGGGGGACCTAGTGAATGACCTGCAGAGAGCTAGGGCCAACTTAACAAAGGCTACCATCAGTAACACACTACGCAGCCAGGGACTCAGATCCTGCAGTGCCAGACGCATCCCACTGCTTAAGCCAGTACATGTCCGGGCCCGTCTGAAGTATGCTAGAAAGCATTTGGATGATCCAGAAGCAGATTGGGAGAATGTCATATGGTCAGATGGAACCAAAGTAGAACAGTTTGGTAGAAACACAACTCGTCGTGTTTGGAGGAGAGAGAATGCTGAGTTGCAACCAAAGAACACCATGCCTACTGTGAAGCATGGGGGTGGCAACATCATGCTTTGGGGCTGTTTCTCTGCAAAGGGAACAGGACGACTGATCCGTGTACATGAAAGAATGAATGGGGCCATGTATTGTGAGATTTTGAGTGCAAACCTCATTCCATCAGCAAGGGCATTGAAGATGAAACGTGGCTGGGTCTTTCAGCATGACAATGATCCCAAACACACCGCACAGACAATGAAGGAGTGGCTTCGTAAGAAGAATTTCTAGGTCCTGGAGTGGCCTAGCCAGTCTCCAGATCTCAACCCCATAGAAAACCTTTGGAGGGAGTTGAAAGTCAGTGTTGCCCAGTGACAGCCCCAAAACATCACTGCTCTAGAGGAGATCTGCATGCAGGAATGGGCCAACATACCAGCAACAGTGTGTGACAACCTTGTGAAGACTTACAGAAAATGTTTGACTTCTGTCATTGCCAACAAAGGATATATAACAAAGTATTGAGATGAACTTTTGATATTGACCAAATACTTATTTTCCACCATAATTTGCAAATAAATTCCTTCCAAATCAGACAATGTGATTGTCTGGATTTGTTTCCACATTTTGTCTCTCATAATTGAGGTATACCTATGATAAAAATTACAGGCCTCTCTCATCTTCTTAAGTGAGAAAACTTGCACAATTGGTGGCTGACTAAATACTTTTTTGCCCCACTGTATATATATATATATCTGCATATACAATATATAGCTAAATCTATATCTATCTATATAAAAATAATATACAGGGAGTGCAGAATTATTAGGCAAATGAGTATTTTGTCCACATCATCCTCTTTATGCATGTTGTCTTACTCCAAGCTGTATAGGCTCGAAAGCCTACTACCAATTAAGCATATTAGGTGATGTGCATCTCTGTAATGAGAAGGGGTGTGGTCTAATGACATCAACACCCTATATCAGGTGTGCATAATTATTAGGCAACTTCCTTTCCTTTGGCAAAATGGGTCAAAAGAAGGACTTGACAGGCTCAGAAAAGTCAAAAATAGTGAGATATCTTGCAGAGGGATGCAGCACTCTTAAAATTGCAAAGCTTCTGAAGCGTGATCATCGAACAATCAAGCGTTTCATTCAAAATAGTCAACAGGGTCGCAAGAAGCGTGTGGAAAACCAAGGCGGAAAATAACTGCCCATGAACTGAGAAAAGTCAAGCGTGCAGCTGCCAAGATGCCACTTGCCACCAGTTTGGCCATATTTCAGAGCTGCAACATCACTGGAGTGCCCAAAAGCACAAGGTGTGCAATACTCAGAGACATGGCCAAGCTAAGAAAGGCTGAAAGACGACCACCACTGAACAAGACACACAAGCTGAAACGTCAAGACTGGGCCAAGAAATATCTCAAGACTGATTTTTCTAAGGTTTTATGGACTGATGAAATGAGAGTGAGTCTTGATGGGCCAGATGGATGGGCCCGTGGCTGGATTGGTAAAGGGCAGAGAGCTCCAGTCCGACTCAGACGCCAGCAAGGTGGAGGTGGAGTACTGGTTTGGGCTGGTATCATCAAAGATTAGCTTGTGGGGCCTTTTTGGGTTGAGGATGGAGTCAAGCTCAACTCCCAGTCCTACTGCCAGTTTCTGGAAGACACCTTCTTCAAGCAGTGGTACAGGAAGAAGTCTGCATCCTTCAAGAAAAACATGATTTTCATGCAGGACAATGCTCCATCAAACGCGTCCAAGTACTCCACAGCGTGGCTGGCAAGAAAGGGTATAAAAGAAGAAAATCTAATGACATGGCCTCCTTGTTCACCTGATCTGAACCCCATTGAGAACCTGTGGTCCATCATCAAATGTGAGATTTACAAGGAGGGAAAACAGTACACCTCTCTGAACAGTGTCTGGGAGGCTGTGGTTGCTGCTGCACGCAATGTTGATGGTGAACAGATCAAAACACTGACAGAATCCATGGATGGCAGGCTTTTGAGTGTCCTTGCAAAGAAAGGTGGCTATATTGGTCAATGATTTGTTTTTGTTTTGTTTTTGAATGTCAGAAATGTATATTTGTGAATGTTGAGATGTTATATTGGTTTCACTGGTAAAAATAAATAATTGAAATGGGTATATATTTGTTTTTTGTTAAGTTGCCTAATAATTATGCACAGCAATAGTCACCTGCACACACAGATATCCCCCTAAAATAGCTATAACTAAAAACAAACTAAAAACTGCTTCCAAAACTATTCAGCTTTGATATTAATGAGTTTTTTGGGTTCATTGAAAACATGGTTGTTTAAAAATAAAAATAATATATTCTTCTATGTGCTTTAGCACAGTTGATCTATCACAGTGTTGGGTTAGTGCATGAGCAATAAATAATAAGGCTTTTTATAGCGAGGTTTTCACTTGCGTGCTAACTTTTTACTTTCAACTTGTAACATGCATGCTAATCCAGCAGTGCTATTTTTTTTCATTTTTTTTTGAAAATGCATGTTTTATTGAGAAATTCAAGTTAACAAAATAAAATAAGTGATACAAAATTGAGGAATAACAATAATTACAAAGGTGACAATACTTGAAGAGGCACAAAAGATATTATAGATACTGCGGGAAGTTAACTAAGCAAGGCAAGAGGAAAAGTCCCAAGCAGGAAGAATGATTCATATAAGCCCCATGTTTAACTTGCATTCATTTTGACATTTTAAACTGTCTATCTAAATATATCCAAAATTAAATAAAGAAAAGATAAACTGTAAACAATTGTTGTCTGTTTCTTAGAGATTAAAGTGGCAAAGACCTATTTCCAGAACCCCCCGAGATTGGGGAAGTTCCACCAGATGTGGAGCATGGAACCCTCTTCGTCACAACCTCTCCAGCACCTACCGGTAGTATTGGGGTTTATCTTTTTCAATCTTTGGGGTGTTAGGTACCATCTGCTCAAAAATTTATATTGGGACTCCTGGGTTTTATCTGAGACTGATGTTTTTTGTGTGTGGTCAAAAATGTTGTGCCAATGTTTAGGGTCTATCTCGTGTCCCAGTTCCTTTTGCCATCTGTGTACATAAGGAGAGCAGTGCTATTTTTTTACTTTAAGCGCAGTTAGCATTTGAGTGGGGGGAAGAAAAATGCACCACTTGTAATCAGGTCCATTAAGGGGAAATTGTTTTCACAGTACACACGCTGTCCCTTTAAGGCACTAGCACGGTGAAATGCACAGCTATGTCTATTTATAAAATGTTTAATTAAGTAATAAGTAACTTTGAAATAAATTGTTATTATTTATTTTGTCCGCTTTTCTTGTAATTTAATGGGATATAATACCCACATTGGATCCTAATCAATACGCTTACCGCCAGAACAGGTCTACAGAAGATGCTATCTCTTCAGCACTACACTTTGCTCTAACTCATTTAGACCTGAGCAACACCTATGTTAGAATGCTGTTTATTGATTTTAGTTCAGCATTCAATACGGTTATTCCTGTAAAATTGGTTGCTAAACTCCATGAGCTGGGCATTAACACCTTGCTCTGCAATTGGATTTAGGATTTTCTGACAAACAGACCACAGTCAGTTAAAATAGGCAATCATACCTCTTCTATCTTGACCCTTAACACCGGTGTTCCACAAGGGTGTGTATTGAGTCCACTGTTATACTCCCTCTTTACTTATGACTGTTTGCCTAGGTATGTGTCTAATAATATCATCTAATTTGCTGATGACACTACTGTGATAGGCCAGATCAGTAACAACGATGAATCAGCCTACAGAGAGGAAATAAGGCACCTGGTTACATGGTGTGCTGAGAATAATTTGGATCTCAATATTAAAAAGACCAAAGAGATCATCATTGATTACAGAAAATCCAAACGCTGTTCTCATATGCCCATCTACATAAATGGAACCATGGTTGAACGTGTGTCCAGTTTTAAATTCTTGGGTATACATATTTCTGAAGATTTGTCATGGTATTTGAATACCTCGATTTTAGTGAAGAAGACTCAACAACGTCTTTATTTTTTAAGATCACTGAAAAAAGTAAATGTACCCACCCAGATCCTGGTCAACTTCTACCGCTGTACTATTGAGAGTATTCTCACAAACTGCATTACTGTATGGTATGGAAATTGTACTAACTCTGATCGTAAAGCCTTGCAACGGGTAGTAAAAACTGCACAGCATATTATTGGTGCCCAGCTACCTCTTATTGAAGATCTTCAAAGAAGACTCAGTCTTCAAAAGGCTTATTGTATCATCCAAGATCCCTTTCATGCCAGTAATAGTATATTTGCCCTATTACCATCTGGGAGGCGATACAGGAGCTTAAATGGCAAATCAGCCAGACTTCAGAACAGCTTTTTTTCCTAGAGCCATTACCCGGCTAAATAATAATCCTTAAATTTTCTTTTATGTCTGGACTTTTTTTTTTTTTTTACTGATGGACTTATTGTTTAACTCATAGAGCAAGTGCTGAGTTAATGGTTACTTAATGTAACAGCTTATTCGGTCAGTGGTCTATTCACTTATTTTATTTCACTTCACTTTTATTCTGATATGACTCATCTTACATTATATAATGTAAGCTTACACATAGTGCTTATTTATTATTCACTCTTCATACAAGCTAATACTTATGTGTGCTATTAGGTACCAGTTGTGTATTTTTTCTTTCTATTGCATATTGCACTTTATATATTTTGTGGTATGGAAATAATTTTTGCATATTGCACTTTACATATTTTGTGATATGGAATTTTTTTTTCTGCACAAGTCACCTGATTTTTAGTGTCCTCTGCCAGATTTACCATTATAGTACTACTTTATGTTATGGATGTGTTAGATGTGTTAGATATTCATTTTACATGTCTCTGTTTTCTTACTTTGTACAATGACAATAAACAAATCTAATTTAATCTAATATAAGAAATCACTTGAAAGTGATGCAGCATAAATGTAAAAAGCTGACAAGAAAATATCACATGAACTTCTCTATGTAAAAAAATGAAGATATTTTACCTCAAAATGTCCTCAGCTCACCAGAGTAAGTGCTTTATGAACAGTTGTACTTCAGCTGCATGTTGGAAAAAAAACAGCCAATCAGCTTCTTCAGTGCTGTGTACTGTGATTTTATGAGATTTCACTGTAATCTCGAGAGATTTCATACTAAACTTCGGGAAATAACATGATTGTGCCTGTACATGCCAGATGCACAATGCCTTGCAAATCTTGGTTACGGAGGTAAAATATCTTCCTTTTTTGCATATAGATGTTTAGGTGATATTTTCTAGTCAGTTTTTTTAAAGCTATGATGCGTCACTTTAAAGTGCTTCAACATTTGGGTATCAGGTCCCTTTATGTGAAAATTAGGAGTTTTCAAATTCTGACAACTGACTGTACACATGGCAAGGTTCATAAGCTTAATCCTGCCACATGTCTGCCCCTGATTGGCTGCAGTAGAAATTTTAATATAAGAAGTGCAAAACGATGGAGAGTTTTCTAACATAATAACAGTGGCTAGCTTTGTTTACTTCAGGAACAAGTCCTGATTGGCTCTTCCAAATAAGGGTAGTGGTGGGTGGAGTTTGGCAATTGAAAAACAAAAGCAGCAAACTAGGTTATACTGCAGTTCAAGAATTTTCAAACTCACAAAGTATATTATTTTATAAAAACATTGCAGAAATAAATACATATTTATTGTTCCTTTAAGATGTAATCATCCACTCCTCCATTAAAGGTGTGCATGGTTATGATAAATCTAAAAGCTTCTTGGTACTGGTGATTTCTGTAAATGCTACACTATTTATGTGACTAAAACTACTATATATTTAACTCATATTAGCTTCCCAAGGGGAACTTGAGTAAATAGCAGGTGACTTGCCATGGTGTATAAAACTGGCACTTGACACACTCACAACTTTCAGAAAATGGTCTAACGTATACAGGTATCCCTTTACCTGACCAGGACTTCTGCACCATAGGGCCGGTTTATTATGCTGCGAATGCAGCAGTTTCCGCCCAAGCCTTCAGGCTCGCCGGAAACATAAGTTAAGAAGCAGCAGTCATAAGACCACTACTCCTTAAAGGACCAGTCAATACAGTAGATTTGCATAATCAACAAATGCATGATAAGAAGACAATGCAATAGCACTTAGAATGAACTTCAAATGAGTAGTAGATTTTTTTAAAATAAATTGCAAAGTTATGTCTATTTTCACTCCCCCTGTATCATGTGACAGCCATCAGCCAATCACAAATGCATATAAGTATATGCTCTGAATTCTTGCACATGCTCAGTAGGAGCTGGTGACTCAAAAAGTTTAAATATATAAAGACTGTGCACATTTTGTTAATGGAAGTAAATTGGAAAGTTCTTTAAAATGGCATGCTCTATCCAAATAATGAAAGTTTAATTTTGATTGAGTGTCCCTTTAACTCGTCCGTCACCTCTGAGGCGGTGGACAGCAATCAACCCGATCGGATACAAATCGGATTGATTGACACCCCCTGCTAGCGGCCAATTGGCCCCAAATGTGTAGGGGGCAGTAATGCACAAGCATTTCACGAGAAATACTTGTGCAATGATAAATGCAGACAGCGTATACTGTCGGAATTTATGGACGTCCGACAAATAAATCGGCCCCCATGAGTAAGCTGAGCTTTGATTCTTCAGGTGATTTTTTTACAGGTATCCAGAACAAAGCTTTCTGCTATTCCCATCTGTGTTACTCTTTTCAATATGACTCTGTCTGCATTGCAGCCCCCCACTGTGTACCCAAACTCCCATTTTGCTCCTATATTGCAATAACTATTACAGCAGCCACATAACAATCCCTAATCTGGTTAGGCAGTTCAGACTTTTGATTGAATTCTTGTTTAAAGGGACAGTAAAGCGGGGGACAGAAATCAACCCGATCGAATACGATCAGGTTAATTGATACCCCCTGCTAGCGGCTGATTGGCCGCGAATCTACAGGGGGCGGCATTGCACCAGCAGTTTACAAGAACTGCTGCTGCAATGATAAATGCCGACAGCATTTGATGTGCAGCGATGTGCAGTGGACATGATACGCTACTTCGTATCATGTCCGCTCGCACATTGTTAAATATGCCCCAGCCATGCACAATGTGTACAACTGGACCATATGGACTGTTCACTAATGGATAAACATATCTCAAACTGCTTTTTTTATAAACACTTTCAATTCAAACACGCATAAAAACATTTTTCCTTGGCAGGGCCGGACTGGGAAATCAGACCAGCCCTGGAAATGTGTATAGACTAGCCCAGCCCAGCCCCGCCCCCCTCTGAGTCAGCCCCTCCCCTTTATCTTAGCCCCACCCCCTCCGGCTCAGACTCGCCCCCCTCCAGCCCAATCTCCCCGGGAATGTAAAGACACCCTCCCTTACCTCGCACTGTGTAATGTTGCCTTGTGCTATACCGTTTTAAATGCATAATTTTCTGACAATCTGAATGTACCATAATACACGTATAACAATAACATTGTGCACTCTTTTGTCTCCTTACTTAGTATTAATATTTCACACCAGATTTTTTAGCTATTGTACCCCTGGAAATAAGATTTTCCATAACCACCAGGGTACCCGGGATGCCCTGATCCCCAGTATTAGAGCTGCTTTATCCCCTACATTAGACCTAAGGGGTCCCTCAGCATTAGTGTTAAGGTAACTGGCTGTGCTCTACAGTAGTATGGATGCAAATGCAATAGTCCTAATACTGAGATGTATTACTTTATTAGTGTTGCTGTACTCAGTAATACAGCTGTATTTCTAATAATTAAAAAATTATATACATGATGGTCGTGATCGATTCAGAGTTCACTTGATGATCACTTCAGAGACTGTCTTGAACTGACTGTGCCACTGCCTGCCTATGTGTTGCTGCCAAATTGCCACTGGCCAGCCTGTGAGTGTGACCGTTGTCTTTCTTCCGTCCCACACATGACCCTCACCCCATGTGGCCTGCACATACTCAATGGCTCGGCTATCATGTCACAAGAAGTTGAATGGAAGAGAGATGGAAGAGAGATAGAGAGCCAGGTGTCAACTCACCTCAGTGACGTCACGTAAGCTGCTGGCCCACCCGGCCCGCATATTCATTGATTCCACCCTGGCCTGGCCCGTCGCCTCCCACATCCAGTGACAGTCATCTGTGACAGACAGACTGAGCCTGTGACTGTGAGTGAAACAGACACAGACTCAGTTGTCTGGAGGAGTGATTCGCTATTTGGCTAAGTAACAGTTGCGGACATAACAGGTAAGGTTAACTTGCGGTCCGGACTCGGAGGCGGAGGCCGGGGATTATAGACAGACAGTGCACAGTGCAGGCCAGTCACAGACAGTGGTCAGTGACTGTAAAACAAACAATTTAGATAAGATTATTAACATTATCGCAAGGCGCACGCGAGCAATAATAATACTATAATAAGGCTTTCGCAATGCATCATATACAGCAGCAGCCAGCCTGAGCCCTCAGCCCAGCCCAGCTGAGCTTCCGGCCAGCAGCCCACCGGGATTTTTCCCGGTATCCCGGCTGGCCAATCCGGCCCTGTTCCTTGGTACAGGAACATCTGTTGTACAGAAATCAAGAAACTGTGATAAATGTTAAAATGCAAAAAAGCAAAAATGTAAGATCCATTAACATTTAAAACTGGATTTGTTCTGGCAATCTGTTCATTACAGTGGGAGCACATTTGGGCAAGATTACAAGTGGAGCACTAAATATTGTTTCAAGAAAGCAATATTTTCTCTCCACTGTGCAATTTAACAGCAATTTGAACGCAAGCTCGCGTTCGCATTGCTGGGAAGCATTGCGCTCACAAGAGTGCGCTTCCATAAGCTCCAATGGGAGCCTCATTCTGATGGCATCATAGACGGCATCAGAACTAATGCGCAGTGAAGGGGGTAAGTCGCACAGCGATTGTAGCATTTATAAATATACAGTATATGTATATGCTGATATACATATACTGTATATTTATGTGTTACTATGTGTATATACACATATTAACACACACACACACACACACATATATATATATATATATATATATAAAAGCAAATACATTTACTGGGAACACACAGTTCCCTTAGACCGTAATGTAAAGGCACTTTCCAGTGCCGTTTTCTTTCTAACACCCCACTCCCACCAACATTAAAGTCCAAAAACTGCCTAGTGCAGTTGTTTTTTTATTAACAAAAATGCTACTTTTTTTAAATTAAGAACTAAAATACCCGCTATTTTGAGGGCATTTGGGGTACTTTTAGAAAAATAAACCATAAAATAAATTTTCTGAGTGCTAATTGCTACCACAAGCTTGCGGTACCAATAACCAGCCACTTGTAATGGCTGGTTAATTAGCGTGAGCCTGCAAGTTTGCCCGTTTGCAGGCGCACAATAATTTAGAGCTCCACTTGTAATCTAGCCCTTATTGTTTGGAGACAATACCCAGCTTTACAACTGTCTGTTTTTTTATATCTAAAGAGATTGCTGTAATATTATAACCACTAAGGCATCTTATCTACAATATTTGTTAGTTCATCCAGTGCTACAGAATTTGGCGGAGCTCTATAAATAAACAATAAAACTAGCAACAATCCAGTTAATTTATTGGTATGGAGAGAATGTGTTTCATATATCTTAAATATTGGCAACTTGTCCACAATAGCAGAGTTGAATTATTTTTTAGCAGTATGTGTATTTTACGAGAGGGAGTGCTTGTGTCCCACACATCATTAACACATCACTGTGGAATGGGTGATACACAAAGTTTGAGAAGTAGGATTTCTATTGTCCTGTTATTTGGTGTGGTTGTGATTATGTGTTCCAGTCTCTGAAATATACTTTGGCAATAGACATAGGGGTCCATTTATCATTGTGCGGACGGACATGATCCGCTATTGCGAACCATGTCCGCCACATACGCTGTCGGCCTTTATTATTGCACCAGCAGTTCTTGTGAACTGCTGGTGCAATGCCGCCCCCTAGAGATTCGCGATCAAACGGCCTCTAGCAATCTGTCAATCAGTCCGATCGTACATTTTCGGGTGGATTGCTATACGCCACCTCAGAGGCGGCGTATGAGTTAAGGAGCAGCGGTCTTAAGACCGCTACTTCTTAACTCCTGTTTCTGGCGAGCCTGAAGGGGAACAGGGGCAATTCTCATAACCCTCTTTTTCTATATTTGATTATTCTGTATATTTCATTAATGGCCATATGAAAGATTTGAAACATTAACCATTATAGATCACCAACCACCAGACACGCCCATGGACCACCCACTTTCCCCACCCTGCCCATCAGCTTCGCCAACAAAACAGTGACAGGCACCTTTAACTTCCTAAATCCTGGATACACAGCTACAAATATTGGGATGTATGTACCTTAGTCCCTGAAGTAAAAACCTGTGACATAATTTTCAAGGGCTCTTAACCCTAAGGGGTCAATTTATTAAATGCAGCGTGGACATGATTCTCTGTAGCAAATCATGTCTGCCCAGCATCGCTAAATGCCAACAGCATATGCTGTTGGCATTTAACATTGCACAAGCATTTCTTGTGAAATGTTTGTGCAATGCCAGCCCTGCACATTCGTAGTCAATCAGCCGCTAGGAGGGGGATCAATCACCCCAATGGTATCTGATTGGGATGATTGCAGTCTGCCACCTAAGAGGTGGAAGAGAAGTTAAAAAGCAGCGGTCTTACGACCGCTGTTTCTTAACTTCTGTTTCTGTCGAGCCGGAAACTACGGGTGTAGCTAGCAGCATCCGCTGCTTATTAAATCTACCCCTAAGGGTTTATCACCATTTGCCTGTATGTGTTTACTCCAGGATGGCTCTTTCTCTTAAGGCCATTAGCCTTTTGTCACTACCATACTGGCCCAGGCCCTCTCATAAGCTGTGTCCTAGGCACTCCACTTGTTGCTCACTGGCCAAGCCTTATTATAATGCTGACCCCTTGTAAATCCTCTCTGTAGTCATGGCCCTATGGATTTATCACCATCTGCTTGTCTGAGTTTTATTATAGGATGTCTCTCTCTCTCCCTCAAGTCCATCAGCCTTTTTTTCACCAACATACACTGTACTAGCTCTTCCCACAGATATACCTTACACACTCTACTCTTGTTGCCCAGCCTTATTATGATGCTGACACCTTGTAGTCCTAGCTCAGCTATTGCCACTAGCCGTGCCCCTCTCACTTGCTTGCTCAATGCTAGTAAAATGCTGTGCCCCTCTCACTTGCTTGCTCAATGCTAGTAAAATGCTGTGCCCCTCTCACTTGCTTGCTCAATGCTAGTAAAATGCTGTGCCCCTCTCACTTGCTTGCTCAATGCTAGTAAAATGCTGTGCCCCTCTCACTTGCTTGCTCAATGCTAGTAAAATGCTGTGCCCCTCTCACTTGCTTGCTCAATGCTAGTAAAATGCTGTGCCCCTCTCACTTAGCCTCTAGCTTGCCCAGTGCCACTAAAAGGATGTACCCCTCTCATTTCCATCAGAAAGATCAAGGTATCAAGCATGGATGAATGTCCATATTGGTACTGAATTACCTGTTTATTAACTGATGAATTTTATAGTGTCCAAACTTTCAGATTTGTTGAAAGATGAGAAATTAATTCTAGAAGGCTTTAAAAAAAATATTGAAATATACAGTAGAACAATAATAATACAATGCTTTAAGAGTAATGCATATTTTATGTTTAATGTCCCTTCTGGGGGATCTGCATATATGGGGGTAGATTTAATAAGCAGCGGATGCTGCTTTCTATGCTTGAAGTTTCCGGCTCACCGGAAACTTAAGTTAAGATGCAGCGGTCTGCTCCTCCTTAACTTGTCCGCCACCTTTTAGGTGTGCAATCTTAAATGCAGACAGCGTATTCTGACAGCATAGCGATGTTGGGCGGACATGATTCGCTACAGGCAATCATGTCTGCTCGACATATAATAAATTGACCCCGTCGACTGAAAACACTGAATGGAGGTTTCTTGATTCTGATATTGCATGCAAGCTGAAAAAAATCATTAAAGGGTCAAAATTAAACTTTCATTATTCAGATAGAGCATGCCATTTAAACAACTTTCCAATTTACTTCCATTAACTAAATGTGCACAGTCTTTTTATATTTAAACTTTTTGAGTCACCAGCTCCAACTGAGCATGTGCAAGAATAAGTGTGTATGCATTTGTGAATGGCTGATGACTGTCACATGGTACAGGGGGAGTGGAAAAGACATAACTTTTAAAATTGTCAGAAAAAAAATCTACTACAGTACTCATTTGAAGCTCAGACTAAGTGCTATTGCATTGTCTTGTTATCTTGCATTTGTTGATTATGCAAATATACTGTGTTGAACTGAATTGAGCTTAATTATTATATTATCAAATGTGAAAGAACTTTAAATGTGATTTTTTTTTAGATTTGTGTATATTTTTATTTTATTTGGGTATTTGTTGGATAGCATATTTTAGTTTGTTTTTTTAGGTTTTTGTCTTTTTTCTCTGTTTATTTTATCTATAACTATTTGGACAACATTTCTCATTTCAGCTGTTGTCTAATAATAGATATATGTTATAAGATGATATGACTTACTTCCCCACAAAAAGTCAGAAACCTTTAAGTTATCAAAAAAATGTAATATTCAGATTAATATATTTATGCATATTTACAACTATATTAATATCCCATTTTCTTTATATATATTAACAATTTTAATAGTTAGTTAATTGTAGATGAAGCAGAATCTGATAGATAAACCAGCTCTGGCAAATTTACAGTGAGAGGAGCTGTCTTAACATGTATGTCACAGATTTTATCAGCCCTGTGAGGAAGTGAGTAGTTGTGGAGAGATCACATAATGCATAGGTGGGGTGCACACAAGGAAGGAAAGGCTTTGAGCCACGTTTAGTAAGTGAAGCCTGAAAAGGTTGTAACGTGTATTGTGTTGTTTTTGCATTCAGCATCTTAAAGTGACAGTATTAATGTAAATTATTCACCTAGATTAAAGGACCACTTAATACAGTAAAATTGCATAACCATCAAATAATACAAAGAACACTTACTTTGAATTTCAAATGATTAGTAGATTATTTTCTGACAAATGTTAAAGTTAAGTGCATTTTTCCTCCCCTTGTATCATGTTGCACCTATCAGCCAATTAGAAAACACATAACTGTACATACTGTGGAGTACAGGTAGCCCTCAGTTTACGCTGGGGTTAGGTTCCAGAAGGAATGGTTGTAAATCAAAACCGTTGTAAATTGAAACCCAGTTTATAATGTAAGTCAATGGGGAGTGAGGGAGATAGGTTCCAGGCCCCTCTCAAAATTGTCATAAGTAACACCTAATACATTATTTTTAAAGCTATGAAATGAAGACTTTAAATGCTATACAGCATTATAAACCTAATAAAATAATCACACAACACAGAATATATAATTAAACAAAGTTAAATGAACAAAAACATTTGCTAAACAGCATTATAAACCTAATAAAATAATCACACAACACAGACTTCACTTGCATTTTTCTGCAAGCAGTTCTTTCTATGCATTCCAATCTGGACTGATTTATAGACAGGAAGATCTTGTTCCTTTGAAATCAGCTCAATAGCTCAGGTCTGGTTAAACTGATTAATTTCAGCTTGCTTGGCTTTGCTGCAACACAAGCGGACAGCTCCACCTACTGGCTATTTTAATAAATGCACTGATTCTCAATGCTTTTCAATAGCAGTCACATGACTGGAAAAAAGGTTGTTATTCTGAAACGGTGTAAATTGAACAGTTGTAAAACGAGGGCCACCTGTATATGTATTGAATGACAGACGAAGCTGTAGCAGATCATGCACATTTGTGGCCAATCGCGCCCCCTGCACATTTGTGGCCAATCGGCTGCTAGAAGGAGGTGTCAATCATACCGATTGTATCTGATCAGTATGAATGCAGAGGTAGCGGATGAGTTAAGGAGCTTTGGTCTTATGACCACTGCTCCTTAACTTAAGTTTCCGGGAAAGCCGTTAACTTCGGGGGTAGATTGCAGCACCCGCGGATTGGTAAATCTACCCCTGTGCACTCTTGCACATGCTCAGTAGGAGCTGGTCCCTTAGAAAGTGCACAGATAAAAAGTTTGTACACATAGTGATAATGGAAATAAATTGTAAAGTTTTGTAAAATTTCATGCTCCATCTGACTCTGAAAGTTTAATTTTTACTTTAGTTCCCATTAAAAGAGTTAAAAAAATAATAATTTGAAGCTACTTCACTAAAGTATGAGGATTTTTTCTTTCTTTTAGTGAATTATAGGATAACAAAACTATTAAAGGAACTTGTCTCTCTGAAAGGTTTTCTGAACTGGGTTTGTAAATAAAGGCTGTTGTTTGCAGATATCATAGTCACGATATTTGGAGACATGGAAAGACAAATTTTCTATTTTGCATTTAATAGGGGACCAATTTACAAAAGATGTTTTGTATGCCATAAAATTATGTAACATTCGTTAGCTCAACCATCTGACACTAACAAAAATAGCTCAATTTATCCTTCCATTTCAGGAATGTATTGACCTTTTCAAATGAGGAGGGCACAGTACATTTTTGTTATTTGAAAAAACAGTGAAAACATTTATAAATTATATATGAAACATTATGTATACTGGTATAACAAACAAACATTGAATTAGCAGTTCTTTTAATTAGTGTTTCTCAGCTACAGCCATTAGCCATAACAAGCCAGGTCGGAATGGCGATCTCCGTAACGCAATCACCATTGATTTCTATTGGGAAAAGAAAGTTATGTAAAAACCAAACACCCTAACATAAACAGCAACAACAGAAATGCAGGCTCAGATGCAAGGAAGTTTAATTTCAATGTATTAAGTTCAAAAGCAAACCATAAAAACAGGAGCGAAAGGACTAGGTCTTACGCGTTTCGGCTATGCCTTACTCATAGACCCCAGTCCTCCACTTACACATAAGCATATTTATATGCTGTGCTCTAATGCCCACCTCCCCCACACAATGTAAAATCATCCACTTACTTAAAGGGACATAACCATAGTCAATATCATATTATGGGATCGTGACATTACATAAAAAAATATAAAATAATGCAAAACATAAAGTTAAATAGAAGGCAGACTATCCCTAAACTGTCCTACTGGAATAAAATATTTATATAGCGTATTACACAAAAAGTTATTAAATATAGTATCTATGTTAAAGCCATGTGGCATCCATGTACGTAAAGTAAATATCCAAAAAGCTTCTCACTTTTTGAGTAAAGCTTCCATATCTCCACCTCTGGAGGGGCGTTTTATCTGTTCTAAGACACACCATTTGAAGTAACGAGTGTCACCAAAATGATGCAAGATGAAGTGTGATGCAAGTGCAGAGCAATAATCTGATCTATCAATATCATTTAAATGTTCCCTGATTCTTTCTCGTGCTTGAAGGGTAGAACACCCTACATATTTGAGGTCACATTGTTGGCCTCATGCTATATTTACCATGAATAGGGACCTACAATTAGTACATGAGTAAATATTGTTTAACTTTTGTGTAGTGGTAGACTGAAATGTATTGCTCACCACAGTGTGATCACAGGCCTTACATGTGTGACCCCCATACCTTTAGTGACCCTTACATGTAATCCAACTGGATAGAGTAGATAGGTCTGGTTTCTGATCCTGGATCATACTAGGAGCAAGAATATTCCCTAAGGATTTATTCTTCCTGCTTACAAATTGGCAGCCACCTTTGGCAACATCATGAAGCATTTTTTTTTTACAACATTACAAATTTGCCGGTATTGTGATGAAAATGTAGTAACAAAAACAGGTTTTGTAATCTGCTCCTTATGGTTAGTACTTTCCTCAAGTAAGCTCAACCTGTCCATCTGTATTACGTGGCTGAATGCTTTTTTAATAATATACGGCTAGATTACGAGTTTTGCAGTAAGGTGAAAAAGCAGTGATAACAGGTCCTAACGCTGCTTTTTCACGCCCGCTGCTATTACGAGTCTTATAGGTACAGCTGTCCCGCACACTTTTTTGGCCTTACCGCAAATAACTTACGCAATTTGCGTATAGTCTATTTTCAATGGGACTTCCATAGCGCCGGTATTACGAGCTTGTCCTGGAAGGCCAAATAGTGAGCGGTACAGCCTATCCCGCAAGATTCGTAGCGCATTTTAAAGTCAGTAGTTATGAGTTTTACGCTACAAAGCTGTAACATAAAACTCATAACTAAAGTGCTAAAAAGTACACTAACACCCATAAACTACCTATTAACCCCTAAACCGAGGCCCTCCCGCATCGCAAACACTATAAAAAAATTTTGAACTCCTAATCTGCCTCTCCGGACATCGCCGCCACTAGAATAAACATAATGACCCCTAAACCGCAGCACTCCCGCCTCACAAACATTAGTTAAATATTATTAACCCCTAATCTGCCGCCTCCAACGTCGCCGCCACTATACTAAAGTTATTAACCCCTAACCCTTAGTCTAACCCTAACCCTAACACCCCCTAACCTAAATATAATTAAAATAAATCTTAAGAAAACCTACAATTATTACTTAAATTATTCCTATTTAAAACTAAATACTTACCTATAAAATAAACCCTAAACTAGCTACAATATAACTAATAGTTACATTGTATCTAGCTTAGGGTTTATTTTTATTTTACAGGCAAGTTTTTATTTATTTTAACTAGGTAGAATAGTTATTAAATAATTATTAACTATTTAATAACTACCTAGCTAAAATGAATACAAATTTACCTGTAAAATAAAACCTAACATAAGTTACACTAACACCTAACACTACACTACAATTAAATAAATTCCCTAAATTAAATACAATTAACTAAATTCAATAAAAATTAGCTAAATTACAAAAAAACAAAACACTAAATTACAGAAAATAAAAAACTAATTACAAGATATTTAAAATAATTACACCTAATCTAATAGCCCTATCAAAATAAAAAAAAGCCCACCCAAAATAAAAAAAAACACCCCTAGCCTAAACTAAACTACCAATAGCCCTTAAAAGGGCCTTTTGCGGGGCATTGCCCCAAAGAAATCAGCTCTTTTACCTGTAAAAAAAGTACACACCACCCCCCAACAGTAAAACCCACCATCCACACAACCAGCCCCCCAAATAAAACCCTAACTAAAAAAACCTAAGCTCCCCATTGCCCTGAAAAGGGCATTTGAATGGGTATTAAAAGGGCATTTAGCTCTATTGAAACAGCCAATAGGATTGAACTTAAATCCTATTGGCTGATTGCATCAGCCAATAAGATTTTTTCATCCATAATTCCGATTGGCTGATAGAATTCTATCAGCCAATCGGAATCTAAGGGACGCCATCTTTGATGACGTCACTTAAAGGTACCTTCATTCGTCGGGTAGTCGTCGTTGAAAGAGGATGCTCCGTGCCGGATGTCTTGAAGATGGACCCGCTCCGTGTCGGAAGGATGAAGATAGAATATGCCGTCTGGATGAAGGCTTCTGCCCGTCTGGAGGACCACTTCTGCCCGTCTGGAGGACCACTTCTGCGAGCTTCGTTGAGGACATCTTGCAGCTTGGATAAAGACTTCTCCCGGTAAGTGGATCTTCGGGGGTTAGTGTTAAGATTTTTTAAGGGTGTATTGGGTGGGTTTTATTTTTAGGTTAGGACTTTGGGCCGCAATAGAGCTAAATGCCCTTTTAAGGGCAATTCCCATCCAAATGCTCTTTTCAGGGCAATGGGGAGCTTAGTTTTTTTAGTTAGGCTTTTATTTGGGGGGTTGGTTGTGTGGGTGATGGGTTTTACTGTTGGGGGGGTTGTGTGTATTTTTTTTTACAGGCAAAAGAGCTGATTTCTTTGGGGCAATGCCCCGCAAAAGGCCCTTTTAAGGGGCTATTGGTAGTTTAGTTTAGGCTAGGGTTTTTTTTTTATTTTGGGTGGGCTTTTTTATTTTGATAGGTGTAATTATTTTAAATATCTTGTAATATGTTTTTTATTTTCTGTAATTTAGTGTTTTCTTTTGTAATTTAGCTAATTTTATTGAATTTAGTTAATTGTATTTAATTTAGGGAATTTATTTAATTGTAGTGTAGTGTTAGGTGTTAGCGTAACTTAGATTAGGTTTTATTTTACAGGTAAATTTGTATTTATTTTAGCTAGGTAGTTATTAAATAGTTAATAACTATTTAGTAAATATTCTACCTAGTTAAAATAAATACAAACTTGCCTGTAAAATAAAAATAAACCCTAAGATAGATACAATGTAACCATTAGTTTTATTGTAGCTAGCTCAGGGCTTATTTTATAGGTAAGTATTTAGTTTTAAATAGGAATAATATAGGTAATAATTGTAGGTTTTCTTTAGATTTATTTTAATTATATTTAAGTTAGGGGGTGTTAGGGTTAGACTTAGGTTTAGGGGTTAATAAATATAGTATAGTGGCAGCAATGTTGGGGGCGGCAGATTAGAGGTTAATAAATGTAGGTAGATGGCGGCAATGTTAAGGGTGGCAGATTAGGGGTTAATAATATTTAACTAGTGTTTGCGATGCGGGAGTACGGTGGTTTAGGGGTTAATATGTTTATTATAGTGGCGACGACGATGGGGGCGGTAGATTAGGGGTTAATAAAGATAATGTAGGTGTCGGCGATGTCTGGAGCGGCTGATTAGGGGTTAATAAGTATAATGTAGGTGTCGGTAATGTCGGGGGCGGCAGATTAGGGGTTAATAAGTGTAAGGTTAGGGGTGTTTAGAATCGGGGTTCATGTTAGGGTGTTAGGTGTAAACATAAAATGTGTTTCCCCATAGGAACAAATGGGGCTGCGATACGGAGCTTTACGCTGCTTTTTTGCAGGGGTTAGACTTTTTTTTCAGCTGGCTCTCCCCATTGATGTCTATGGGGAAATCGTGCACAAGCACCTACAACCAGCTCACCGCTGACTTAAGCAGTGCTGATATTGGAGTGCGGTATGGAGCACAATTTTGCTCTATGCTCACTTGTTGCCTTTTAATGCCGGGTTTGTAAAAACCTGTAATACCAGCGCTGTAGGAAAGTGAGCGGTGAGAATAACGTGCAAGTTAGCACCGCACCCTTCATAACGCAAAACTTGTAATCTAGCAGATAATTAGGATAGCCACGTTGTACCAAGCGTAATTTCAAATCCTCACTTTCTTGAAGGAACATTGAATCTTCAGTACAGTTGCGTCTAATGTGCATAAATTGGCCTTTCGCTGTAGAAAAATCAGCGTCATAGTGGATATCAATAGAATCGTGTTTGAATGCATCACCTGGTATAGGGTCATCATCTAAATTTTGTACTAATTTAAAGTGACGGTTTAACATTAAATTACGCACAAATCTATTGAGATCCAAAATGGTATCAAATGTATTAAAATTAGACGAAGGGACAAACCCTAAACCATAGCCCAAGACCTGTAACTCAAATTCAGATAGTTGGTCAGAGGACACATTAACTACATTTAAGTGTTGTACTTGTTGTGAGTGTGAAAAGATCTCAGAGTGTAATGCCCTGCTCTTTGTCTTTCCCCGCCTTTTATTGGACCTCCTCCTTTTCTGATTGCCCCCCTGTGAAAATCCTTTTGTGTACTTTGTTCTAAAAGAGGGGTATTGGAGATACAGTATCTTTTAACAGTTTATCTAACTTCTCATATTCTAAGTGGTCAATACATTTATTCATATCATTTTGCATATTAGCAATATGTTGTCTCTGTATCTCTAAGGTATAGGTTTTATGTTAAATTACAAAGACTCAGAGAACAGTCCGTTAACACAGCATTCCACTTTTCTTTAAACTCAGGATCGGTCACTAGAAAAGTCGGAAACTTTTTAATGCGTAGTCCTCTGTGGATCATGTTAAAAGAGTGGTACTTTTCCAGTAACCTCTTATCCCACCAAGTCTTGTATTCAGAGATTAGTATATTCTCCATCTTCAAAAATATGTCCCCAATAGTATAAATCTTGAGATTAGTATAAAACAAATCCTCTAAGGAAGGACAGGTGGAATCAAAGTCACTGGTGGGTTGTAGTGAGAAAAATGAGATGGGGGAGGCTTCTGATGTATGCATGATTAGCAATCGTTATTGCACACCTCAGGTGGATATACAAATATATGAGCACACTCACAAAGTCATTATTAGTAGGGAGTATTAAGGTCTGGAGAATACATGTACCGGGTGCCAGCAGGAGCGATGATCAGTCAGTATTAACCAAAGAAGAAGCGGCACTCAGGTATATATATGTAAACCAACCAAATGTATAGAGAGAGTTGGTTAGTGGGAGTAGTCCATATGCAAACAGAACGGGGTATTTCTTCCCCTCCAAATGAGCAACAGTGACTCACCCGTGTGTAGGTTCAAAGCCGAGCTGTATTTCCACTGGTATAGCTAGTATAGCCTAACATAAACCCCTAGTCTAAATATGTCTAATCCGCCACCCCCGACATCGCCAACAGTAAATAAAGTTATTAACCCCTTAACCCGCCGTTCCGCATCACTAACACCTAAATAAACCTATTAACCCCTAAACCGCCAGCCCCCACATCGCTAACACCTAAATAAACCTATTAACCCCTAAACAGCCGCCCCAACATCGCCAACACTAAATTAACCTATTAACCTAAACCAACGGCCCCCCACATCGCTACTACTATAATAAAACTATTAACCCCTAAACCACTGGCCCCCCACATCACAACACACTAAATTAAACTATTAAACTCTAAACCTAACTATCCCCTATACTATAAATTAACAATATAACTATCTTAAAATAAATAAAAACGTACCTGTGAAATAAAACACCCTAAGATTAAACTAAAAATATACCTAACATAACATAACATATAGGCCTAGATTTAGAGTTCGGCGGTAGCCGTCAAAACCAGCGTTAGAGGCTCCTAACGCTGGTTTTGGCCGCCCGCTGGTATTTGGAGTCAGTGATTAAAGGGGTCTAACGCTCACTTTACAGCCGCGACTTTTCCATACCGCAGATCCCCCTACGCCATTTGCGTAGCCTATCTTTTCAATGGGATCTTTCTAACGCTGGTATTTAGAGTCGTTTCTTGCAGTGAGACGTTAGAGCTCTAACGACAAGATTCCAGCCTGCCTGAAAAAGCAGGAGTTAAGAGCTTTCTGGCTAACGCCGGTTTAATAAAGCTCTTAACTACTGTGCCCTAAAGTACACTAACCACCCATAAACTACCTATGTACCCCCTAAACCGAGCTCCCCCCCACTTCGCCAGCCACTCGATTAAAATTTTTAACCCCTAATCTGCCGACCCGCCACCTACGTTATACTTATGTACGCCCTAATCTGCTGCCCCTAACCCCCCGCCGACACCCTATATTATATTTATTAACCCCTAACTTGCCCCCCCACAACGTCGCCGCAAGCTACTTAAAATAATTAACCCCTAATCTTCCGACCGCAAATCGCCGCCACCTACGTTATCCCTATGTACCCCTACTCTTCTGCCCCTAACATCGCCGACCCCGATGTTATATTTATTAACCCCTAATCTGCCCCCCACAACGTCGCCGACACCTACCTACACTTATTAACCCCTAATCTGCCGAGCGGACCTGAGCGCTACCTATAATAAAGTTATTAACCCCTAATCCGCCTCACTAACCCTATCATAAATAGTATTAACCCCTAATCTGCCCTCCCCTAACATCGCCGACACCTACCTTCAATTATTAACCCCTAATCTGCCGACCGGAGCTCACCCGCTATTCTAATAAATGTATTAACCCCTAAAGCTAAGTCTAACCCTACACACTAACACCCCCCTAAGTTAAATATAATTTTTATCTAACGAAATAAATTAACTCTTATTAAATAAATTATTCCTATTTAAAGCTAAATACTTACCTGTAAAATAAATCCTAATATAGCTTACAATATAAATTACATTTATATTATAGCTATTTTTAGGATTAATATTTATTTTACAGGCAACTTTGTAATTATTTTAACCAGGTACAATAGCTATTAAATAGTTAAGAACTATTTAATAGTTACCTAGTTAAAATAATTACAAATTTACCTGTAAAATAAATCCTAACCTAAGTTATAATTAAACCTAACACTACCCTATCAATAAAATAATTAAATAAAGCTACCTACAATTACCTAGAACGGGGTATTTCTTCCCCTCCAAATGAGCCAACAGTGACTCACCCGTGTGTAGGTTCAAAGCCGAGCTGTATTCCACTGGTATAGCTAGTATAGCCTAACATAAACCCCTAGTCTAAATATGTCTAATCTGCCACCCCCGACATCGCCAACAGTAAATAAAGTTATTAACCCCTTAACCCAGCCGTTCCGCTTCACTAACACCTAAATAAACCCTATTAACCCCTAAACCGCCAGCCCCCACATCGCTAACACCTAAATAAACCTATTAACCCCCTAAACAAGCCGCCCCCAACAATCGCCAACACTAAATTAACCTATTAACCTAAAACCAACGCCCCCCACATCGCTACTACTATAATAAAACTATTAACCCCTAAACCACTGGCCCCCCACATCACAACACACTAAATTAAACTATTAAACTCTAAACCTAACTATCCCCTATACTATAAATTAACAATATAACTATCTTAAAATAATAAAAACGTACCTGTGAAATAAAACACCCTAAGATTAAACTAAAAATATACCTAACATAACATAACATATAGGCCTAGATTTAGAGTTCGGCGGTAGCCGTCAAAACCAGCGTTAGAGGCTCCTAACGCTGGTTTTGGCCGCCCGCTGGTATTTGGAGTCAGTGATTAAAGGGTCTAACGCTCACTTTACAGCCGCGACTTTTCCATACCGCAGATCCCCCTACGCCATTTGCGTAGCCTATCTTTTCAATGGGATCTTTCTAACGCTGGTATTTAGAGTCGTTTCTTGCAGTGAGACGTTAGAGCTCTAACGACAAGATTCCAGCCTGCCTGAAAAAGCAGGAGTTAAGAGCTTTCTGGCTAACGCCGGTTTAATAAAGCTCTTAACTACTGTGCCCTAAAGTACACTAACCACCCATAAACTACCTATGTACCCCCTAAACCGAGCTCCCCCCACTTCGCCAGCCACTCGATTAAAATTTTTAACCCCTAATCTGCCGACCCGCCACCTACGTTATACTTATGTACGCCCTAATCTGCTGCCCCTTAACCCCGCCGACCCCTATATTATATTTATTAACCCCTAACTTGCCCCCCCACAACGTCGCCGCAAGCTACTTAATATAATTAACCCCTAATCTTCCGACCGCAAATCGCCGCCACCTACGTTATCCCTATGTACCCCTAATCTGCTGCCCCTAACATCGCCGACCCCTATGTTATATTTATTAACCCCTAATCTGCCCCCCACAACGTCGCCGACACCTACCTACACTTATTAACCCCTAATCTGCCGAGCGGACCTGAGCGCTACTATAATAAAGTTATTAACCCCTAATCCGCCTCACTAACCCTATCATAAATAGTATTAACCCCTAATCTGCCCTCCTCTAACATCGCCGACACCTACCTTCAATTATTAACCCCTAATCTGCCGACCGGAGCTCACCCGCTATTCTAATAAATGTATTAACCCCTAAAGCTAAGTCTAACCCTACACACTAACACCCCCCTAAGTTAAATATAATTTTTATCTAACGAAATAAATTAACTCTTATTAAATAAATTATTCCTATTTAAAGCTAAATACTTACCTGTAAAATAAATCCTAATATAGCTTACAATATAAATTACATTTATATTATAGCTATTTTTAGGATTAATATTTATTTTACAGGCAACTTTGTAATTATTTTAACCAGGTACAATAGCTATTAAATAGTTAAGAACTATTTAATAGTTACCTAGTTAAAATAATTACAAATTTACCTGTAAAATAAATCCTAACCTAAGTTATAATTAAACCTAACACTACCCTATCAATAAAATAATTAAATAAAGCTACCTACAATTACCTACAATTAACCTAACACTACACTATCAATAAATTAATTAAACACAATTCCTACAAATAAATACAATTAAATAAACTAGCTAAAGTACAAAAAATAAAAAAGAACTAAGTTACAGAAAATAAAAAAATATTTACAAACATAAGAAAAAATATTACAACAATTTTAAACTAATTACACCTTACTCTAAGCCCCCTAATAAAATAACAACAGAACCCCAAAATAAAAAATTCCCTACCCTATTCTAAAATACAAAAATTACAAGCTCTTTTACCTTACCAGCCCTGAACAGGGCCCTTTGCGGGGCATGCCCCAAGAATTTCAGCTCTTTTGCCTGTAAAAAAAAACATACAATACCCCCCCCCCCAACATTACAACCCACCACCCAACATACCCCTAATCTAACCCAAACCACCTTAATAAACCTAACACTATTCCCCTGAAGATCTTCCTACCTTGTCTACACCATCCAGGTATATCACCGATCCGTCCTGGCTATGTTCTTCCATCCGATGACGACCGGCTCCATCTTGAAGACCTCCAGCGCGGATCCATCCTCTTCTTCCGACGACTAGACGACGAATGACGGTTCCTTTAAGGGACGTCATCCAAGATGGCGTCCCTCGAATTCCGATTGGCTGATAGGATTCTATCAGCCAATCGGAATTAAGGTAGGAATTTTCTGATTGGCTGATGGAATCAGCCAATCAGAATCAAGTTCAATCCGATTGGCTGATCCAATCAGCCAATCAGATTGAGCTCGCATTCTATTGGCTGATCGGAACAGCCAATAGAATGCGAGCTCAATCTGATTGGCTGATTGGATCAGCCAATCGGATTGAACTTGATTCTGATTGGCTGATTCCATCAGCCAATCAGAAAATTCCTACCTTAATTCCGATTGGCTGATAGAATCCTATCAGCCAATCGGAATTTGAGGGACGCCATCTTGGATGACGTCCCTTAAAGGAACCGTCATTCGTCGTCTAGTCGTCGGAAGAAGAGGATGGATCCGCGCTGGAGGTCTTCAAGATGGAGCCGGTCGTCATCGGATGGAAGAACATAGAAGATGCCGCTTGGAGAAGATGTTTGCCGGTCCGGATGTCCTCTTCTTGCCGGATAGGAGGAAGACTTTGGAGCACCGGATTATGGATCGCCAACCCCCGCTTGGGTTGGATGAAGATCTTGGAGCCAGGACGGATCGGTGATACCTGGATGGTGAAGACAAGGTAGGAAGATCTTCAGGGGATTAGTGTTAGGTTTATTTAAGGGGGTTTGGGTTAGATTAGGGGTATGTGGGTGGTGGGTTGTAATGTTGGGGGGGGGGTATTGTATGTTTTTTTTTACAGGCAAAAGAGCTGAAATTCTTGGGGCATGCCCCGCAAAGGGCCCTGTTCAGGGCTGGTAAGGTAAAAGAGCTTGTAATTTTTGTATTTTAGAATAGGGTAGGGAATTTTTTATTTTGGGGGTCTTTGTTATTTTATTAGGGGGCTTAGAGTAGGTGTAATTAGTTTAAAATTGTTGTAATATTTTTCTTATGTTTGTAAATATTTTTTTATTTTCTGTAACTTAGTTCTTTTTTATTTTTTGTACTTTAGATAGTTTATTTAATTGTATTTATTTGTAGCAATTGTGTTTAATTAATTTATTGATAGTGTAGTGTTAGGTTAATTGTAGGTAATTGTAGGTAGTTTATTTAATTATTTTATTGATAGGGTAGTGTTAGGTTTAATTATAACTTAGGTTAGGATTTATTTTACAGGTAAATTTGTAATTATTTTAACTAGGTAACTATTAAATAGTTCTTAACTATTTAATAGCTATTGTACCTGGTTAAAATAAATACAAAGTTACCTGTAAAATAAATATTAATCCTAAAATAGCTATAATATAAATGTAATTTATATTGTAGCTATATTAGGATTTATTTTACAGGTAAGTATTTAGCTTTAAATAGGAATCATTTATTTAATAAGAGTTAATTTATTTCGTTAGATAAAAATTATATTTAACTTAGGGGGGTGTTAGTGTTAGGGTTAGACTTAGCTTTAGGGGTTAATACATTTATTAGAATAGCGGTGAGCTCCGGTCGGCAGATTAGGGGTTAATAATTGAAGGTAGGTGTCGGCGATGTTAGGGAGGGCAGATTAGGGGTTAATACTATTTATGATAGGGTTAGTGAGGCGGATTAGGGGTTAATAACTTTATTATAGTAGCGCTCAGGTCCGCTCGGCAGATTAGGGGTTAATAAGTGTAGGTAGGTGTCGGCGACGTTGTGGGGGGCAGATTAGGGGTTAATAAATATAACATAGGGGTCGGCGATGTTAGGGCAGCAGATTAGGGGTACATAGGGATAACGTAGGTGGCGGCGGTTTACGGAGCGGCAGATTAGGGGTTAAAAGTGTAATGCAGGGGTCAGCGATAGCGGGGGCGGCAGATTAGGGGTTAATAAGTGTAAGGGTAGGGGTGTTTAGACTCGGGGTACATGTTAGGGTGTTAGGTGCAGACGTAGGAAGTGTTTCCCCATAGGAAACAATGGGGCTGCGTTAGGAGCTGAACGCTGCTTTTTTGCAGGTGTTAGGTTTTTTTTCAGCTCAAACAGCCCCATTGTTTCCTATGGGAGAATCGTGCACGAGCACGTTTTTGAGGCCGGCCGCGTCCGTAAGCAACTCTGGTATCGAGAGTTGCATTTGCGGTAAAAATGCTCTACGCTCCTTTTTTGGAGCCTAACGCAGCATTTGTTTGAACTCTCGATACCAGAGTTAAATTTATGGTGCGGCCAGAAAAAAAACCCGCGGAGCGTTAACAGCCCTTTTACCGCCAAACTCCAAATCTAGCCGATAGTGTTTATATAATTATTTGTTACACCTAACACTACACTATAATTAAATTATAATACAGTACTATTATTTTTTTTTATCTAAAGTACAAAAACAAACAAACACTAAATTACAGAAAATAATAAAATAACAAGTTTTTTAAACTAACTAAAACCTAATCTAATCCCCCTAATAAAATAAAAAAGCCCCCCAAAATAATAAAAAGCCCTACCCTATACTAAATTACAAATAGCCCTTAAAAGGGCCTTTTGCGGGGCATTGCCCCAAAGTAATCAGCTCTATTACCTGAATTCTATCAGCCAATCGGAATTGAAGGGATGCCATCTTGGATGACGTCATTTAAAGGAACCTTCATTCTTCAGTTGGACTTCATTGGAAGAGGATGCTCCGCGTCGGATGTTTTGAAGATGGAGTCGCTCTGCGCTGGATGGATGAAGATAGAAGATGCCGCCTGGATGAAGACTTCTGCCCATCTGGAGGACCTCTTCTGGCCGGCTTCGATGAAGACTTCTACCCGTCTGGAGGACCACTTCGCCCGGCTTCGTTGAGGACTTCGGCCCAGCTGGGTGAAGACTTCTCAAGGTAGGGTGATCTTCAAGGGGTTAGTGTTCGGCTTTATTAAGGGGGGATTGGGTGGGTTTTAGAGTAGGGTTAGGTGTGTGGGTGGTGGGTTTTAATGTTGGGGGGTATTGTACATTTTTTTTACAGGTAATAGAGCTGATTACTTTCGGGCAATGCCCCGCAAAAGGCCCTTTTAAGGGCTATTTGTAATTTAGTATAGGGTAGGGCTTTTTATTATTTTGGGGGGCTTTTTTATTTTATTAGGGGGATTAGATTAGGTGTAATTAGTTTAAAAAGCTTGTAATTATTTTATAATTTTCTGTAATTTAGTGGGGTTTTTTCCGTACTTTAGATCATTTTTTTTTATTTGTATTTAATTGTATTTAGTTTAGGTACTTAATTTAATTATAGTGTAGTGTTAGATGTAATTGTAACTTAGGTTAGGATTTATTTTACAGGTAAATTTGAATTTATTTTAACTAGGTAGCTATTAAATCGTTAATAACTATTGTACCTAGTTAAAATAAATACAAAGTTGCCTGTAAAATAAAAATAAAATCTAAGCTAGCTACAATGTAACTATTAGTTATATTGTAGCTAGCTTAGGGTTTATTTTATAGGTAAGTATTTCGTTTTAAATAGGAATAATTTAGTTAATGATAGTTATTTTATTTAGATTTATTTAAATTATATTTAAGTTAGGGGGTGTTAGGGTTAGGGTTAGACTTAGGTTTAGGGGTTAATAACTTTAATATAGTGGCGGTGACTTTGTGGGCGGCAGATTAGGGGTTAATAAGTGTAGGTAGGTTGCGGCGACATTGGGGGTGGCAGATTAGGGGTTAATAAATATAATGTAGGGTTCGGCGATTAGGGGTTAATAAGTGTAAGATTAGGGGTGTTTAGACTCGGGGTTCATGTTAGGGTGTTAGGTATAGACATAAATTTTAATTCGACATAGGAATCAATGGGGCTGCATTACGAGCTTTATGCTGCTTTTTTGAAGGTGTTAGGTTTATTTTCAGCCAGCTCTGCCCCATTGATTCCTATGGGGAAATCGTGCATGAGCACGTTTTACCTGCTTACCGCATATGTAAGCAGCGCTGGTATTGAGGTGAGATGTGGAGCTAAATTTTGCTCTACGCTCACTTTTTTGCTGCTAACAGCGGGTTTCTAAAAACCCATAATACCAGCGTTGTATGTAGGTGAGCGGTGAGGGAAAACTGGCGTTAGCACCGCACAGCCTTACCGACAAAACTCGTAATCTAGGCGTTAGTTTCTCATACTTTGTGTTGACAACCAATTGCAAATATCCGGATCGGATGAAGACTTCTGCCCCTCTGGAGGTCCACTTGTGTCCGGCTGAGTGAAGACGTCTCAAGGTAGGGTGATCTTCAAGGGGTTAGTGTTAGGTTTTATTAAGGGGGGATTGGGTGAGTTTTAGAGTAGGGTTGGGTGTGTGGGTGGTGGGTTTTAATTTCGGGGAGGTATTGCATTTTTTTTTTTTACAGGTAAAAGAGCTGATTACTTTGGGGCAATGCCCTGCAAAAAGCCCTTTAAAGGGCTATTTGTAATTTTGTATAGGGTAGGGATTTTTCTTATTTTGGGGGGATTTTTTATTTTATTAGGGGGATTAGATTAGGTGTAATTAGTTTAAAATTTTTGCAATTATTTTATTATTTTATGTAATTTAGTGGGGGGTTTTTTCCGTACCTTAGTTTATTTAATTTAATTGTAGTTAATTGTAGTTCATTTAGGAAATTATTTTAATTATAGTGTAGTGTTAGGTGTAATTGTAACTTAGGTTAGGTTTTATTTTTCAGGTAAATTTGTCTTTATTTTAACTAGGAAGTTATTAAATAGTTAATAACTATTTAATAACTATTCTACCTAGTTAAAATAAATACAAAGTTGCCTGTAAAATAAATATAAACCCTAAGCTAGATACAAATGTAACTATTAGTTATATTGTAGCTAGCTTAGGGTTTATTTTATAGGTAAGTATTTAGTTTTAAATAGGAATTATTCATTTAATTTTAGTAATTTTATTTCGTTTTATTTAAGTTAGGGGGGTGTTAGGGTTAGGGTTAGACTTAGGTTTAGGGGGTAATACATTTATTATAGTTGCAGCGACGTTGTGGGCTGCAGATTAGGGGTTAATAAATGTAGGTAGGTGTCGGCGATGTTAGGGACGGCAGATTAGGGGTTAATAAAATTTAACTAGTGTTTGCGATGCGGGAGTGCGGCGGTTTAGGGGTTAATATATTTTTTGAAGTGGCGGCGATGTCTGGTCGGCAGAGTAGGGGTTAAAAACTTTAGTTAACTGTTTGCGATGTGGGGGGGGCCTCGGTTTAGGGGTTAATAGGTAGTTTATGGGTGTTAGTGTACTTTTTAGCACTTTAGTTGAGAGTTTTATGTTACGGCGTTAGCCCATAAAACTCTTAACTACTGACTTTTAATTGCGGTAGGAGTCTTGACAGGAGAGGGTATACCGCTCACTTTCTCCAAGACTCGTAATACCGGCGTTAGGAAAATCCCATTAAAAAGATAGGATACGCAATTGACGTAAGGGGATTTGCGGTATGCTCGAGTCGCGGAAAAAAAGTGAGCGGTACACCTGTACCTGCCAGACTCATAATACCAGCGGGAATTAAAAAGCAGCTTTGGGACCTCTCAACGCTGCTTTTTAAGGCTAATGCAAGACTTGTAATCTAGGCGTTAGTGTATACTTTTCAACAGCTCTTCATTCCGGCCTGGGGAGCTATAGCTTTATATCAGACAGTACCTTACATAGCGCAACTCGGTACGCTAAAAGTTCTTCAAGTGCCAATCATCTTCTTTGCAGGCTAAGGATCACTCCCGGCTCAGATGACCGTATACTTAAGGGATCTAAGGTGTGTAGCAGGCCCTCAGATGCAAGATGTGCAGCAAGCTCCTACCCGATAAACAGACAGCACCTCCACACGCAACACCAGTGGGAGGAGGGCTGAGACCGAACACCCGTTTTCCCTGTCACCTGGGAAAGTTCACCTCGCAGGGCCGATGTCTTCAGGTAAAGACCTATCCACCCCCTCATGCAGCACTGGTGGGAGGGGGGGACCAGCCAAACTCTCACTCTTCAGTTCTTCGGTACAATACTGTTCTTGGTCAGTCTTGCGATAGCTGAGGAAACCAACACAGTACAGTGTGATGTAATTGCACAGGAGAAGCGTCGGTATCGATGACTCCTTCCGATAATTCAGCCACTCAGGACAGGGGTTTCGGCGCAAATTCCCCGCCATTGGCTTGAATGGGGGTAACACAGAGCGAGTGCTCACAGCCTGTCCTGCACCAGTCTCCTCCCCACGCTAACTCAGCATTCATATTTTTTAAATGCATCTACATTATCTACACATTTAGTCCATGTTCATATGTGGTAAATTAGGATTTAAATGAAAAGAAAACAAGTAGCACAATTTAAATGATGATCTTCATTAGCACCACACAATAGCAGTGTGATATCCTCTATTATTTAACTCCCACCATTTTTAAGGTCTAGGACCACCCCTTGTAGTAGGTTAGACCCTTATTTCTCAACCTGTGATATGTGTACCCCTGGGGGTACCTGAGCATTGACAAGGGGTACTCAGGGACCTACCCTTTTCTTTTCTTAATTATTATTCACCTAGATTACAAGTTTTGCGTTCGTGTTTTAACGCTAAAAATGGCCATTTCAGAGTTAAAACAGTAACACAGCCATTACGAGTCTTGTCGGTATAAATGTACCGCAAGCATTATAGCCTGTAACGCCACATTAGTCCCGCACTCAAAAAAAATTACGTTTTTGTGTGGGATTTCCATAGCGCCAGTATTACAAGTTGTGCAGTGAGGCTAAAATGCTTGTGTTACACCCTATACAGACAGGATCCATTTCTCAATCTAGTAGTTATGAGTTGTGTGCAACAAAACTGTTACATAAAACTCATAATTAAAGTGCTACAAAGTACACTAACACCCATACACTACCTAATAACCCCTAAACTGAGGCCCTCCCGCATTGCAAATACTATATTAAAGTTATTAACCCCTAATCTGCTGCTCCCCGACATCACCACCACTATAATAAAGCTATTAACCCCTATTCTGCCACTCCCCTATATCGCCACCACTAAATAAAGTTATTAACCCCTTAACCTCTGGCCTCCCACATCGCTGCCACTAAATAAACCAGCTAACACCTAAACCTAACAAAAAATTTAAGATCCCTATTTTAAAAATAAATATAAACTTTCCTGTGAAATTAAAAAAAAACTAAGTTTAAACTATATATTAAACTAACATTACTATTATACTAAAATTAAAATAACTATCAATTAAATAAATTAAATTACACCTTAAAAAAACCTAACACTACTAAAAAAAAATTAAATCTACAATTACAAAAAATAAAAAATACTAAATAAAAAAAAATAAAAAAATACTAAAGTACAAAAAATAACAAACACTAAATTGCGAAAAATAAACGAAATTATCCGAAATAAAAACAATTACACCTAATCTAATAGCCTTATAAAAATAAACAAGCCCCCCAAAATAAAAATAAACCCTAGCCAACAATAAACTACCAATAGCCCTTAAAAGGGCCATTTGTAGGGCATTGCCCTAAAGAAATTAGCTCTTTTACTTGAAAAAAAATTCAAAGACCCCCCAAAATTAAAATCCACCACCCAACCAACCCCCCAAAATAAAAAAACCTAACTTACTAAGTTACCCACTGCCCTGAAAAGGGCATTTGTATAAACATTGCCCTTAAAAGGGCATTAAGCTGTTTTTCTTGCCCTGAAAAGGTAATTCAGCTCTTTTGAGAAAAGCCCAAACCCTAATCTAAAAAAATAACTCACCCAAAAAAACTTTAAAAAAACCTAACACTAACCCGAAGATCCATTTACAGTTTCTGAAGTCCGAACATCCAGGCGGCGAGGTCTTCATCCATCCAGACGGCGTCTTCTATCTTCATCCAGGCGGCATCTTCTATCTTTATCCCGGCAGCATCTTCTATCTTCATCTAGACGGCATCTTCTATCTTCATCCCGGCGGCATGTTCTATCTTCATCCCGGCGGCGTGGAGCGGTTCCATCCTGAAGACATCTGGCGCAGAGAATCCTCTTCATAGGGTCACCGCCATATACTGAATCTTCAATGCAAGAGAGCCTTTTCAAAATGGTATCCCTTGCATTCCTATTAGCTGATTTGATTTTTGAAATTCAAATCAGCCAATAGGATGAGAGCTACTGAAATTCTATTGGCTGTTCAAATCAGCCAATAGGATGAGAGCTACTGAGATTTTATTTGCTGAACTCCCCCCCCCCCCCCCCTAGACATCAATTGGGTTGCGTTACAGAGCTTTTCATTCCGCGATCACAGGTGTTAGTTTTTTTTTTTTAATGCTCTCCCCATTGATATCTATGGGGAAAGCGCGCATGAGCACGTCAAAGCAGCGTTTGTATTTTATTTGGTATGGAGCTCATCGCATCCATATCGCATGCACAAGGAGGCTTTTCTAAAACTTGAAATGGCAGCGCTATGGAGGGTGAAATAACGTGAATACGTACTAAGGGCTCTAAGTTTAGTATTCCAACTACTGAAAATTCACATACCATAAATAATCCTGATAATACTGAGAGATCAGAGATGAACCAGGTTTTTTCAATCCCCCAACCAAAAACAGATAGGGGGGGCAAGATACAGTAGGACCCTCAAGGGGGCGATACCCATTAAGAACACATCAGAGACAGACCCATTACCAATAGAAAATGTTATCAATATGTCATCATATTCTCTAAGTGATTTGGAAATTAAAATACTAGGGCCTAGATTTGGAGTTCGGCGGTAGCCGTCAAAACCAGCGTTAGAGGCTCCTAACGCTGGTTTTGGCCGCCCGCTGGTATTTGGAGTCAGTGATTAAAGGGTCTAACGCTCACTTTTCAGCCGCGACTTTTCCATACCGCAGATCCCCCTACGCCATTTGCGTAGCCTATATTTTCAATGGGATCTTTCTAACGCTGGTATTTAGAGTCGTTTCTGAAGTGAGCGTTAGAGCTCTAACGACAAGATTCCAGCCGCCTGAAAATAGCAGGAGTTAAGAGCTTTCTGGCTAACGCCGGTTCATAAAGCTCTTAACTACTGTACCCTAAAGTACACTAACACCCATAAACTACCTATGTACCCCTAAACCGAGGTCCCCCCACACCTCCGCCACTCGATTAAAATTTTTAACCCCTAATCTGCCGACCGCCACCTACGTTATACTTATGTACCCCTAATCTGCTGCCCCTAACCCCGCCGACCCCTGTATTACATTTATTAACCCCTAACTTGCCCCCCACAACGTCGCCGCCAGCTACTTAAAATAATTAACCCCTAATCTTCCGACCGCAAATCGCCGCCACCTACGTTATCCCTATGTACCCCTAATCTGCTGCCCTAACATCGCCGACCCCTATATTATATTTATTAACCCCTAATCTGCCCCCCTCAACGTCGCCGACACCTGCCTACACTTATTAACCCCTAATCTGCCGAGCGGACCTGAGCGCTACTATAATAAATGTATTAACCCCTAATCCGCCTCACTAACCCTATCATAAATAGTATTAACCCCTAATCTGCCCTCCCTAACATCGCCGACACCTAACTTCAATTATTAACCCCTAATCTGCCGACCGGAGCTCACCGCTATTCTAATAAATGGATTAACCCCTAAAGCTAAGTCTAACCCTAACACTAACACCCCCCTAAGTTAAATATAATTTTTATCTAACGAAATAAATTAACTCTTATTAAATAAATTATTCCTATTTAAAGCTAAATACTTACCTGTAAAATAAATCATAATATAGCTACAATATAAATTATAATTATATTATAGCTATTTTAGGATTAATATTTATTTTACAGGCAACTTTGTTATTATTTTAACCAGGTAAAATAGCTATTAAATAGTTAATAACTATTTAATAGTTACCTAGTTAAAATAATAACAAATTTACCTGTAAAATAAATCCTAACCTAAGTTATAATTAAACCTAACACTACCCTATCAATAAAATAATTAAATAAACTACCTACAATTACCTACAATTAACCTAACACTACACTATCAATAAATTAATTAAACACAATTCCTACAAATAAATACAATTAAATAAACTAGCTAAAGTACAAAAAATAAAAAAGAACTAAGTTACAGAAAATAAAAAAATATTTACAAACATAAGAAAAATATTACAACAATTTTAAACTAATTACACCTACTCTAAGCCCCCTAATAAAATAACAAAGCCCCCCAAAATAAAAAATTCCCTACCCTATTCTAAATTAAAAAAGTTACAAGCTCTTTTACCTTACCAGCCCTGAACAGGGCCCTTTGCGGGGCATGCCCCAAGAATTTCAGCTCTTTTGCCTGTAAAAGAATAAATACAATACCCCCCCCCAACATTACAACCCACCACCCACATACCCCTAATCTAACCCAAACCCCCCTTAAATAAACCTAACACTAATCCCCTGAAGATCTTCCTACCTTGTCTTCACCATCCAGGTATCACCGATCCGTCCTGGCTCCAAGATCTTCATCCAACCCAAGCGGGGGTTGGCGATCCATAATCCGGTCCAGAAGAGGCTCCAAAGTCTTCCTCCTATCCGGCAAGAAGAGGACATCCGGACCGGCAAACATCTTCTCCAAGCGGCATCTTCGATCTTCTTCCATCCGGAGCGAAGCGGCAGGATCCTGAAGACCTCCAGCGCGGAACATCTATCCGGACCGACGACTGAACGACGAATGACTGTTCCTTTAAGGGACGTCATCCAAGATGGCGTCCCTCGAATTCCGATTGGCTGATAGGATTCTATCAGCCAATCGGAATTAAGGTAGGAATTTTCTGATTGGCTGATGGAATCAGCCAATCAGAATCAAGTTCAATCCGATTGGCTGATCCAATCAGCCAATCAGATTGAGCTCGCATTCTATTGGCTGATCGGAACAGCCAATAGAATTCGAGCTCAATCTGATTGGCTGATTGGATCAGCCAATCGGATTGAACTTGATTCTGATTGGCTGATTCCATCAGCCAATCAGAAAATTCCTACCTTAATTCCGATTGGCTGATAGAATCCTATCAGCCAATCGGAATTCGAGGGACGCCATCTTGGATGACGTCCCTTAAAGGAACAGTCATTCGTCGTTCAGTCGTCGGTCCGGATGGATGTTCCGCGCTGGAGGTCTTCAGGATCCTGCCGCTTCGCTCCGGATGGAAGAAGATCGAAGATGCCGCTTGGAGAAGATGTTTGCCGGTCCGGATGTCCTCTTCTTGCCGGATAGGAGGAAGACTTTGGAGCCTCTTCTGGACCGGATTATGGATCGCCAACCCCCGCTTGGGTTGGATGAAGATCTTGGAGCCAGGACGGATCAGTGATACCTGGATGGTGAAGACAAGGTAGGAAGATCTTCAGGGGATTAGTGTTAGGTTTATTTAAGGGGGGTTTGGGTTAGATTAGGGGTATGTGGGTGGTGGGTTGTAATGTTGGGGGGGGGGGGTATTGTATTTAGTCTTTTACAGGCAAAAGAGCTGAAATTCTTGGGGCATGCCCCGCAAAGGGCCCTGTTCAGGGCTGGTAAGGTAAAAGAGCTTGTAACTTTTTTAATTTAGAATAGGGTAGGGAATTTTTTATTTTGGGGGGCTTTGTTATTTTATTAGGGGGCTTAGAGTAGGTGTAATTAGTTTAAAATTGTTGTAATATTTTTCTTATGTTTGTAAATATTTTTTTATTTTCTGTAACTTAGTTCTTTTTTATTTTTTGTACTTTAGCTAGTTTATTTAATTGTATTTATTTGTAGGAATTGTGTTTAATTAATTTATTGATAGTGTAGTGTTAGGTTAATTGTAGGTAATTGTAGGTAGTTTATTTAATTATTTTATTGATAGGGTAGTGTTAGGTTTAATTATAACTTAGGTTAGGATTTATTTTACAGGTAAATTTGTTATTATTTTAACTAGGTAACTATTAAATAGTTCTTAACTATTTAATAGCTATTGTACCTGGTTAAAATAATTACAAAGTTGCCTGTAAAATAAATATTAATCCTAAAATAGCTATAATATAATTATAATTTATATTGTAGCTATATTAGGATTTATTTTACAGGTAAGTATTTAGCTTTAAATAGGAATCATTTATTTAATAAGAGTTAATTTATTTCGTTAGATAAATATTGTATTTAACTTAGGGGGGTGTTAGTGTTAGGGTTAGACTTAGCTTTAGGGGTTAATCCATTTATTAGAATAGCGGTGAGCTCCGATCGGAAGATTAGGGGTTAATAATTGAAGTTAGGTGTCGGCGATGTTAGGGAGGGCAGATTAGGGGTTAATACTATTTATGATAGGGTTAGTGAGGCGGATTAGGGGTTAATAACTTTATTATAGTAGCGCTCAGGTCCGCTCGGCAGATTAGGGGTTAATAAGTGTAGGCAGGTGTCGGCGACGTTGTGGGAGGCAGGTTAGGGGTTAATAAATATAATATAGGGGTCGGCGGTGTTAGGGGTAGCAGATTAGGGGTACATAGGGATAACGTAGGTGGCGGCGGTTTACGGAGCGGCAGATTAGGGGTTTAAAAAAATATGCAGAGGTCAGCGATAGCGGGGGCGGCAGATTAGGGGTTAATAAGTGTAAGGCTAGGGGTGTTTAGACTCGGGGTACATGTTAGAGTGTTAGGTGCAGACGTAGGAAGTGTTTCCCCATAGGAAACAATGGGGCTGCGTTAGGAGCTGAACGCTGCTTTTTTGCAGGTGTTAGGTTTTTTTTCAGCTCAAACAGCCCCATTGTTTCCTATGGGAGAATCGTGCACGAGCACGTTTTTGAGGCCGGCCGCGTCCGTAAGCAACTCTGGTATCGAGAGTTGCATTTGCGGTAAAAATGCTCTACGCTCCTTTTTTGGAGCCTAACGCAGCATTTGTTTGAACTCTCGATACCAGAGTTAATTTTATGGTGCGGCCAGAAAAAAGCCCGCGGAGCGTTAACAGCCCTTTTACCGCCGAACTCCAAATCTAGGCCTAGGATTGGGATTAGGATTTGTACCTACAAATTCATTTAATTTATTTATACACTCCTAGATGTGAACAAATTGATAAGAAAACTAACCCTACAAAAGCATTTCTCATCATCCAGAAGACCCTCCACTCTATACCAGTCACTGGAGGGCATGGTGGTACAGTCTAGCTCTGACCGGATCAGTGATACAGGGGAATTAAATTTCCAGGATCTCTGTGACATGGGTACATTGGAATCTCTGGCTGATGAGCGTACAAATGTTGTTGCCAATAATGATCCCAGTATACATACACCAAAGCTAAAAAAATCCTCTATCTTCTTCCCTATACATAGCCGCGGTAATATAATAAAAAAAAATTAAAAGAGGATTGAGACTGATCCTACCACCTTGTATTATAGACAGAGCACCACTAGACAGAATCTAACACACAGAGAGAAAGAGACACTTAAAAGTTTAACACAGAATGAGAACAATGAGAATCTGGTGATACATGCTGCTGACAAGGGGGGTTCAGTGGTTGTGCAGAACAGGATTAACTTTGTCAAAGAAGCACTGAGGCAGTTATCGATCATACATGGCTATAGAGTCTTGAATTCAGATCCCACAAATACTTTTAATAAGAAATTGAGAGATTTAGTGGATGATGGTGTAGAACAAGGCTTTATAGATAAGAATAGCAGTGAATACCTCATTGTCACACACCCAAGGATACCCATATTTAATCACCTACCAACGGTACATAAAAGTACGCAAATGTGGTAGGGAGACCAATAGTCAGTGGCATAGGGTCTTTCTCAGAACATCTATCAGAGTGGTTGGACCTGATTCTCCAACCTATGGTGTTCGACCTTTGGAGCCATGTGAGAGATACAAAGCACTTTTACAGTTAGTATCAGATATAGAATGGAAAAATGATTATACTTGGCTAACTGTGGATGTTCAATCCCTTTACTCATCCATACCCCATGAGAAAGGTTTACAGGCGATAGTCTACTTTCTAAATAAATACTATGGTCAGGACTCGCACTTTTGTGAATTTGTGGTAGATGTGACAGAATTTCTTCTCAAACATAATTATTTTCTGTTTGAGGGGGTCTTCTATCTCCAGGTATGTGGAACCGCCATGGGGGCACGATTTGCCCCCTCATACGCCAACCTTTTTATGGGTTGGTGGGAGAGGGACCACATATTTGGGGATATAAACCCCTTCAGAGACAATATAGTAATTTACAAATGCTTTATAGATGACGTTCTATTTATTTGGAAGGGGGTACAATGGTCCCTTGAAACGTTTACATTGGGATTAAATGACAACAATGCAGGGATACAATTCACCTCAGAGGGTAATAATTTGAGCATAAACTACCTTGATCTGACCCTAAGAGGAGTGAGTGGCAGTAAGGTTCTTACCTCAGTGTACAGGAAGCCAATACCTGGCAACACATTATTACACGCATCAAGTTGCCACCCCAGAAGAACCTTTAAAGGAATAGCGAAAGGACAGTATATACAATTGAAAAGAAATTGCTCGGATGACAAGAGATATGGTGAACAGGCTAATTTTTTAACTAAAAGATTAGAACAAAGAGGGTACCAGCATTCCATAATTGAGTCAGCAAAACACTTACCGCTAGATTTAGAGTTTTGTCGGTAAAGACCCGCGTAGCTAACGCTGCTTTTTTTTCCAACGCACCCTTAAGACAACGCTGGTATTTAGAGTTGTCTGAGTGGCTGCGTTAGGCTCAGAAAAGGGAGCGTTGAGCATAATTTACCTTCCCTTCAACTCTCCATACCAGCGCTGCCTACGGTAGCGGTAAGCTGGAAAAACTTGCTCGTGCACGATATCCCCATAGGATACAATGGGGCTGAGCTGGCTGAAAAAAACCCTGCAAAAAAGCAGCGTTCAGCTCCTAGCGCAGCCCCATTGTTTCCTATAGGGAAACACTCTCTAAGTCTGCACCTAACACCCTAACATGAACCCCGAGTCTAAACACCCCTAATCTTACACTTATTAACCCCTAATCTGCCGCCCCCGCTATCGCTGACACCTGCATTATACTATTAACCCCTAATCTGCCGCTCCGGACACTGCCGCAACCTACATTATCTCTATGAACCCCTAATCTGCTGCCACTAACATCGCCGACACCTATATTATATTTATTACCCCCTAATCTGCCCCCCCCCATGTCGCCGCTACCTTACCTACACTTATTAACCCCTAATCTGCCGACCGTACCTCGCCGCCACTATAATAAATGTATTAACCCCTAAACCGCCACACTCCTGCCTCGCAAACACTATAATACATTTTATTAACCCCTAATCTGCCCTCCTTAACATCGCCACCACCTACCTACAATTATTAACCCCTAATCTCCCTCCCGCAACGTCGCTGCTACTATAATAAAGTTATTAACCCCTAAACCGAAGTCTAACCCTAACCCTAACACCCCCCTAACTTAAATATGATTTAAATTAAACGAAATAATATTTCTATAATTAAATAAATTATTCCTATTTAAAACTAAATACTTACCTATAAAATAAACCCTAATATAGCTACAATATAACTAATAATTACATTGTAGCTATTTTAGGATTTATATTTATTTTACAGGCAACTTTGTATTTATTTTAACTAGGTACAATAGCTATTAAATAGTTAATAACTATTTAATAGCTACCTAGTTAAAATAAGTACAAAATTACCTGTAAAATAAATCCTAACCTAAGTTACAAATACACCTAACACTACACTATCATTAAATTAATTAAATACATTAACTACAATTAGCTAAACTAAAATACAATTAAATAAACAAATCTATAATACAAAATAAAACAAACACTAAATTACAAAAAATAAAAAAAATTACAAGAAGTTTAAACTAATTACACCTAATCTAAGCCCCCTAATAAAATTAAAAATCCCCCCAAAATAAAAAATGCCCTACCCTATTCTAAATTACAAAAGTAATCAGCTCTTTTACCAGCCCTTAAAAGGGCTTTTTGCGGTGCATTGTCCCAAAGTAATCAGCTCTTTTACCTGTAAAAAAAATACAACCCCCAACATTAAAACCCACCACATACCCCTACTCTAACCCACCCAAACCACCCTTAAAAAAACCTAACGCTAACCCCCTGAAGATCATCCTACCTTGAGGTAGGGTCGAAATCTTCATCCAAGGTGCGCAGAGGAGGTCCTTCATCCGGTAGTCTTCATCCAGGCGGCGTCTTCAATCTTCATCCATCCGGAGCGGAGCGGAGATGGCGTCCCTTCAATTCTGATTGGCTGATAGGATTCTATCAGCCAATCGGAATTAAGGTAGGAAAAATCTGATGGGCTGATTCAATCAGCCAATCAGATTGAAGTTCAATCTGATTGGCTGATGCAATCAGCCAATTGTATTGAGCTTGCATTCTATTGGCTGATTTGAAGATGGCTTTGCTCCGCTCCGGATGGATGAAGATTGAAGACACTGCCTGGATTAAGACTTCTACCGGATGAAGGGCCTCCTCTGCGCACCTTGGATGAAGATTTCGGCCCGGTTGGGTGAAGACGACCTAAGGTAGGGAGATCTTCAGGGGGTTAGCGTTAGGTTTTTTAAGGGGTGTTTGGATGGGTTAGAGTAGGGGTATGTGGGTTGTAATGTTGGGGGGGGGGGTTGTATTTTTTTTACAGGTAAAAGAGCTGATTACTTTGGGGCAATGCCCCGCAAAAACATAATTTATGTAAGAACTTACCTTATAAATTCATTTCTTTCATATTAGCAAGAGTCCATGAGCTAGTGACGTATGGGATATACATTCCTACCAGGAGGGGCAAAGTTTCCCAAACCTTAAAATGCCTATAAATACACCCCTCACACCCCCACAAATCAGTTTAACGAATAGCCAAGAAGTGGGGTGATAAGAAAAAAGTGCGAAAGCATAAAAAATAAGGAATTGGAATAATTGTGCTTTATACAAAAAAATCATAACCACCACAAAAAAGGGTGGGCCTCATGGACTCTTGCTAATATGAAAGAAATGAATTTATCAGGTAAGTTCTTACATAAATTATGTTTTCTTTCATGTAATTAGCAAGAGTCCATGAGCTAGTGACGTATGGGATAATGACTACCCAAGATGTGGATCTTTCCACGCAAGAGTCACTAGAGAGAGAGGGATAAAATAAAGACAGCCAATTCCTGCTGAAAATAATCCACACCCAAAATAAAGTTTAAATGAAAACATAAGCAGAAGATTCAAACTGAAACAGCTGCCTGAAGTACTTTTCTACCAAAAACTGCTTCAGAAGAAGAAAACACATCAAAATGGTAGAATTTAGTAAAAGTATGCAAAGAAGACCAAGTTGCTGCTTTGCAAATTTGATCAACCGAAGCTTCATTCCTAAACGCCCAGGAAGTAGAAACTGACCTAGTAGAATGAGCTGTAATCCTCTGAGGCGGAGTTTTACCCGACTCAACATAGGCATGATGAATTAAAGATTTCAACCAAGATGCCAAAGAAATGGCAGAAGCTTTCTGGCCTTTTCTAGAACCGGAAAAGATGACAAATAGACTAGAAGTCTTTCGGAAAGTCTTAGTAGCTTCAACATAATATTTCAAAGCTCTAACAACATCCAAAGAATGCAATGATTTCTCCTTAGAATTCTTAGGATTAGGGCATAATGAAGGAATTACAATTTCTCTACTAATGTTGTTGGAATTCACAACCTTAGGTAAAAATTCAAAAGAAGTTCACAACACTGCCTTATCCTGATGAAAAATCAGAAAAGGAGACTCACAAGAAAGAGCAGACAATTCAGAGACTCTTCTGGCAGAAGAGATGGCCAAAAGGAACAAAACTTTCCAAGAAAGTAATTTAATGTCCAATGAATGCATAGGTTCAAACGGAGGAGCTTGAAGAGCCCCCAGAACCAAATTCAAACTCCAAGGAGGAGAAATTGACTTAATGACAGGTTTTATACGAACCAAGGCTTGTACAAAACAATGAATATCAGGAAGATTAGCAATCTTTCTGTGAAAAAGAACAGAAAGAGCAGAGATTTGACCTTTCAAGGAACTTGCGGACAAACCTTTATCTAAACCATCCTGAAGAAACTGTAAAATTCTCGGAATTCTAAAAGAATGCCAGGAAAAATGATGAGAAAGACACCAAGAAATATAAGTCTTCCAGACTCTATAATATATCTCTCTAGATACAGATTTACGAGCCTGTAACATAGTATTAATCACAGAGTCAGAGAAACCTCTTTGACCAAGAATCAAGCGTTCAATCTCCATACCTTTAAATTTAAGGATTTGAGATCCTGATGGAAAAAAGGACCTTGCGACAGAAGGTCTGGTCTTAACGGAAGAGTCCACGGTTGGCAAGAGGCCATCCGGACAAGATCCGCATACCAAAACCTGTGAGGCCATGCTGGAGCTACCAGCAGAACAAACGAGCATTCCTTCAGAATCTTGGAGATTACTCTTGGAAGAAGAACTAGAGGCGGAAAGATATAGGCAGGATGATACTTCCAAGGAAGTGATAATGCATCCACTGCCTCCGCCTGAGGATCCCGGGATCTGGACAGATACCTGGGAAGTTTCTTGTTTAGATGAGAAGCCATCAGATCTATTTCTGGAAGTTCCCACATTTGAACAATCTGAAGAAATACCTCTGGGTGAAGAGACCATTCGCCCGGATGCAACGTTTGGCGACTGAGATAATCCGCTTCCCAATTGTCTATTCCTGGAATATGAACCGCAGAGATTAGACAGGAGCTGGATTCCGCCCAAACCAGAATTCGAGATACTTCTTTCATAGCCAGAGGACTGTGAGTCCCTCCTTGATGATTGATGTATGCCACAGTTGTGACATTGTCTGTCTGAAAACAAATGAACGATTCTGTCTTCAGAAGAGGCCAAGACTGAAGAGCTCTGAAAATTGCACGGAGTTCCAAAATATTGATCGGTAATCTCACCTCCTGAGATTTCCAAACCCCTTGTGCTGTCAGAGACCCCCACACAGCTTCTCAACCTGTAAGACTTGCATCTGTTGAAATTACAGTCCAGGTCGGAAGAACAAAAGAAGCCCCCTGAATTAAACGATGGTGATCTGTCCACCACGTCAGAGAGTGTCGTACAATCGGTTTTAAAGATATTAATTGAGATATCTTTGTGTAATCCCTGCACCATTGGTTCAGCATACAGAGCTGAAGAGGTCGCATGTGAAAACGAGCAAAGGGGATCGCGTCCGATGCAGCAGTCATAAGACCTAGAATTTCCATGCATAAGGCTACCGAAGGGAATGATTGTGACTGAAGGTTTCGACAAGCTGAAATCAATTTTAGACGTCTCTTGTCTGTCAAAGACAGAGTCATGGACACTGAATCTATCTGGAAACCCAAAAAGGTTACCCTTGTCTGAGGGATCAATGAACTTTTTAGTGAATTGATCCTCCAACCATGATTTTGAAGAAACAACAAAAGTCGATTCGTATGAAATTCTGCTAAATGTGAAGACTGAGCAAGTACCAAGATATCGTCCAAATAAGGAAATACCACAATACCCTGTTCTCTGATTACAGATAGAAGGGCACCGAGAACCTTTGTAAAAATTCTTGGAGCTGTTGCTAGGCCAAACGGCAGAGCCACAAACTGGTAATGCTTGTCTAGGAAAGAGAATCTCAGAAACTGATAGTGAGCTGGATGAATCGGAATATGCAGATATGCATCCTGTAAATCTATTGTAGACATATAATGCCCTTGCTGAACAAAAGGCAGGATAGTCCTTACAGTTACCATTTTGAATGTTGGTATCCTTACATAATGATTCAATATTTTGAGATCCAGAACTGGTCTGAAGGAATTCTCCTTCTTTGGTACAATGAAGAGATTCGAATAAAACCCCAGCCCCTGTTCCAGAACTGGAAATGGCATAATTACTCCAGCCAACTCTAGATCTGAAACACATTTCAGAAATGCTTGAGCTTTCGCTGGGTTTACCGGGATATGGGAAAGAAAAAATCTCTTTGCAGGAGGTCTCATCTTGAAACCAATTCTGTACCCTTCTGAAATAATGTTCTGAATCCAAAGATTGTGAACAGAATTGATCCAAATTTCTTTGAAAAAACGTAATCTGCCCCCTACCAGCTGAGCTGGAATGAGGGCTGCACCTTCATGTGGACTTAGAAGCTGGCTTTGCTTTTCTAGAAGGCTTGGATTTATTCCAGACTGGAGATGGTTTCCAAACTGAAACTGCTCCTGAGGATGAAGGATCAGGCTTTTGTTCTTTGTTGAAACGAAAGGAACGAAAACGATTATTAGCCCTGTTTTTACCCTTGGATTTTTTATCCTGTGGTAAAAAAGTTCCTTTCCCACCAGTAACAGTTGAGATAATAGAATCCAACTGAGAACCAAATAATTTATTACCCTGGAAAGAAAGGGAAAGTAGAGTCGATTTAGAAGACATATCAGCATTCCAAGTTTTAAGCCATAAAGCTCTTCTAGCTAAAATAGCTAGAGACATAAACCTGACATCAACTCTGATAATATCAAAAATGGCATCACAGATAAAATTATTAGCATGTTGAAGAAGAATAATAATGTTATGAGAATCATGATCTGTTACTTGTTGCGCTAAAGTTTCCAACCAAAAAGTTGAAGCTGCAGCAACATCCGCCAAAGATATAGCAGGTCTAAGAAGATTACCTGAACACAAATACGCTTTTCTTAGAAAGGATTCAATTTTCCTATCTAAAGGATCCTTAAAGGAAGTACCATCTGCCGTAGGAATAGTAGTACGTTTAGCAAGGGTAGAGATAGCCCCATCAACTTTAGGGATTTTGTCCCAAAACTCTAATCTGTCAGAAGGCACAGGATATAATTGCTTAAAACGTTTATAAGGAGTAAATTAATTACCCAATTTATTCCATTCCCTGGAAATTACTTCAGAAATAGCACCAGGAACAGGAAAAACTTCTGGAATAACTACAGATGATTTAAAGACCTTGTCTAAACGTTTAGATTTAGTATCAAGAGGACCAGAATCCTCAATTTCTAACGCAATTAGGACTTCTTTAAGTAAAGAATGAATAAATTCCATTTTAAATAAATATGAAGATTTATCAGAATCAACCTCTGAAACAGAATCCTCTGAACCAGAAGAATCATTAGAATCAGAATGATGATGTTCATTTAAAAATTCATCTGGATAAAGAGAAGTTTTAAAAGACTTTTTATGTTTACTAGAAGGAGGAATAACAGACATAGCCTTCTTAATAGATTCAGAAACAAAATCTCTTATGTTATCAGGAACACTCTGAACATTAGATGTTGATGAAACTGCAACAGGTAATAGTATTTTACTAAAGGAAATATTTTCTGCATTAACAAGTTTGTCATGACATTTAATACAAACAACAGCTGGAGGAACAGCTACCAAAAGTTTACAGCAGATACACTTAGCTTTGGTAGTTCCAGCACCAGGCAGCGATTTTCCTGAAGTATCTTCTGACTCAGATGCAACATGAGACATCTTGCAATATGTAAGAGAAAAAACAACATATAAAGCAAAATTGATCAAATTCCTTAAATGACAGTTTCAGGAATGGGAAAAAATGCCAAAGAACAAGCTTCTAGCAACCAGAAGCAATGAAAAATGAGACTTAAATAATGTGGAGACAAAAGCGACGCCCATATTTTTTTAGCGCCAAATAAGACGCCCACATTATTTGGCGCCTAAATGCTTTTGGCGCCAAAAATGACGCCACATCCGGAACGCCGACATTTTTGGCGCAAAAGAACGTCAAAAAATGACGCAACTTCCGGCGACACGTATGACGCCGGAAACAGAAAAGATTTTTTTGCGCCAAAAAATCTGCGCCAAGAATGACGCAATAAAATGAAGCATTTTCAGCCCCCGCGAGCCTAACAGCCCACAGGGAAAAGTCAAATTTTTTAAGGTAAGAAAAAATGATTGATTCAAATGCATTATCCCAAATATGAAACTGACTGTCTGAAAATAAGGAATGTTGAACATCCTGAGTCAAGGCAAATAAATGTTTGAATACATATATTTAGAACTTTATAAAAAAAGCGCCCAACCATAGCTTAGAGTGTCACAGAAAATAAGACTTACTTACCCCAGGACACTCGTCTACATATTGTAGAAAGCCAAACCAGTACTGAAACGAAAATCATCAGAGGTAATGGTATATATATAAGAGTATATCGTCGATCTGAAAAGGGAGGTAAGAGATGAATCTCTACAACCGATAACAGAGAACCTATGAAATAGACCCCGTAGAAGGAGATCATTGCATTCAAATAGGCAATACCCTCCTCACATCCCTCTGACATTCACTGCACGCTGAGAGGAAAACCGGGCTCCAACCTGTTGCGGAGCGCATATCAACGTAGAATCTAGCACAAACTTACTTCACCACCTCCATAGGAGGCAAAGTTTGTAAAACTGATTTGTGGGTGTGGTGAGGGGTGTATTTATAGGCATTTTAAGGTTTGGGAAACTTTGCCCCTCCTGGTAGGAATGTATATCCCATACGTCACTAGCTCATGGACTCTTGCTAATTACATGAAAGAAAAGCCCTTTTAAGGGCTGGTAAAAGAGCTGATTACTTTTGTAATTTAGAATAGGGTAGGGCATTTTTTTATTTTGGGGGATTATTTATTTTATTAGGGGGCTTAGATTAGGTGTAATTAGTTTAAACTTCTTGTAATTTTTTGTAATTTAGTGGGGGTTTTTTGTATTATAGAATAATTTATTTAATTGTATTTTAGTTTAGCTAATTGTAGTTAATTTATTTAATTAATTTAATGATAGTGTAGTGTTAGGTGTATTTGTAACTTAGGTTAGGATTTATTTTACAGGTAATTTTGTACTTATTTTAACTAGGTAGCTATTAAATAGTTATTAACTATTTAATAGCTATTGTACCTAGTTAAAATAAATACAAAGTTGCCTGTAAAATAAATATAAATCCTAATATAGCTACAATGTAATTAGTAGTTATATTGTAGCTATATTAGGGTTTATTTTATAGGCAAGTATTTAGTTTAAAATAGGAATAATTTATTTATTATAGGAATATTATTTAATTTAATTTAAATTATATTTAAGTTATGGGGTGTTAGGGTTAGAGTTTGGTTTAGGGGTTAATAACTTTATTATAGTAGCGGCGACGTTGCGGACGGGAGATTAGGGGTTAATAATTGTAGGTAGGTGGCGGCGATGTTAGGGAGGGCAGATTAGGGGTTAATAAAATTTATTATAGTGTTTGCGAGGCGGGAGTGCGGTGGTTTAGGGGTTAATACATTTATTATAGTGGCGGCGAGGTCCGGTCGGCAGATTAGGGGTTAATAAGTGTAGGTAAGGTAGCGACGACGTTGGGGGGGGCAGATTAGGGGGTAATAAATATAATATAGGTGTCGGTGATGTTAGGGGCAGCAGATTAGGGGTTCATAGCTATAATGTAGGTGGCGGCGGTGTCCGGTCGGCAGATTAGGGGTTAAAAAAATTTAATAGAGGGTTGGCGATGTGGGGGCGGCTCGGTTTAGGGGTACATAGGTAGTTTATGGGTGTTAGTGTACTTTGTAGAACAGTAGTTAGGAGCTTTATGTTCCGGCGTTAGCCCATAAAGCTCTTAACTACAGACTTTTTTTGGCGGTAGGAGTCTTGTTGGTAGAGGCTCTACCGCTCACTTCTTCCAAGACTCCAAATACCAGCGTTAGGCAAATCTGCGGTAGCCTGGAGTTGCGGAAAGGAAGTGAGCGGTGGACCCTTTCCTGCCTGACTCTAAATACCAGCGGGCGGTAAAAAGCAGCGTTAGGACCCCTTAATGCTGCTTTTGATGGCTAATGCCAAACTCTAAATCTAGCCGTTAGTTATGAAATTGGACCGAAATGAATTATTAATAAGGGAGTCCAGAGTTAGAGGAAATGTAACTGAAAAGTCACCTAACGATTTACTGTTCATAACTACTTACAGTAATCAATATAAAGATATTTGCAATGTTATAAGAAAACATCTTCCCATGTTAAGGGCAGATGATAATCTATCCGAGTTAAATGTAAAAGAATGCAAGTTTGCATACAAAACAAATAAGTCTATAGGGAATATGAATTCACCAATGAAACTGCCAAATAAGGAGTCTCCACAATCATCTTAGCTAACTATGAGAGGCATGTATAAATGCCAATTCTCAAATTGTGTAGCCTGTGAAAAGGTAGACACAGGCGCTCAGTTTGTTTCTACCTCCACAGGAGAGGAGTTTCAAGTAGGAACCTGTATGAACTGTAGGTCCACCTATGTTATTTTTATTTAATAACATGCAAGGCATGCCAGAAACAGTATGTAGGGCTCACAACTAGAGAGGTCAGATCAAGAATAAGGGAACATCTATCCACTATCAAAAAAGGCATTGCAAGTACAACACTTTGCCACTGTGGATAGCAAAGACACAAAAACATTTATTTGGACAGCTATAGAAAGGGTACCACAACCGTCAAGGGGAGGAGATAGGGAAAGGCTCTTAGGCCATCAGGAAGTTTTCTGGATTTTCAAGCTTCAAACAAGATTACCAAAAGGTTTTAACTCAGAATATGATCTTTTCAGTTTTTGGTAAAATATGTCAGATTCTGGAGCACTATGTGTATCTAACTTTAGGATATATATGATCTCACTACCTGGTTTAGTGTCCAGGACTATTAGACCTTGAATTGTATGAACACCTTATATGATACATTGATAAGATAAATTGATACTGGGAATATGAAATAGGAGGTTTATCCATAATATGCATATATTCTTGGTTTGAAAATATGTTCAAGGTAACAGGGGTTTGAACTGCACTAAATCTAATATGATATACATCTCCTGTTCGCCCTTATTATAAAAGTACTGACAAATGGTGAATATGCAATGGGTAGTTAATCTTTAATCTACAATATGCAAAAGACCTTGATGTTGAAATATATGTAGAAATTTACAATTGTTTAGTAATTGTAGGTTTAGTTTTTGTTCAGTAAACAGATCCAATGGACATTAGAGATATAGCCACAGACTAAGCTGTAAAAATAGCCGACTGTAATCTGCACCTGGCAATATGATCCACAAAATTTAAATATGTGACCGTTTGGTCCTTAAATGCTTTGAGCAGAAATTAATGTACATTGTAGAACTCTTGCATTTTTATAGGCAGACAAAATCGTAAGTTGAGTAAATGAAAGAACTCAAATTGACCTAATACTCTTAGCTGAATATGAAGCTAAGTGGAGCTTTAGTTGCTATAGAGAGAGAAGGGTATGGGTTAACAGCTGTGTTTTAAGACACTTACCGTGTATCATGTATGTGTGAATAATTTAGTAATCAACATGTAACCAATTAGGAGGTCTGTTTTTTGAAAGACTGTGAATTTTACTGTGACAAGTAGCAGCTTATGAGGACGGCTTTCTAGCCGAAATGCGTCAGTTGCAACTTGCATACTTCCATTATGTGCCGTTCATGTGGAACTTTTTAACTTGACACAATATGGTGTAAATAAAGGATATTTTTATTTTTATGACTTTATCTCTCCGGTGCTCCTTCATTTTCTTTTTTGTCTTATCGCTGTTCTAGGGGAGCCACCATACTTGGAATACTGACAGTTCTGTTTGAGGGGAACCACCATACTTAAAATACTGACAGTTCTGTTCTAGGGGAGCCACCATACTTGGAATACTGACAGTTCTGTTCTAGGGGAGCCATTATACTTGGAATACTGACAATTCTGTTTGAGGGGAGCCACCATACTTGGAATACTGACAGTTCTGCTCTAGGGGAGCCACCATACTTGGAATACTGACAATTCTGTTTGAGGGGAGACACCATACTTGTAATACTGACAGTTCTGTTCTAGGGGAGCCACCATACTTGGAATACTGACAATTCTGTTTGAGGGGAGACACCATACTTGTAATACTGACAGTTCTGTTCTAGGGGAGCCACCATACTTGGAATACTGGTAGTTATGTTCTAGGGGAGCCACCATACTTGCAATACTGACAGTTCTGTTCTAGGGGAGCCACCATACTTGGATCCCTCTACTGTTGAAAAGGAGTATTGGAAACCAATAAGCATGATTGTGATGTGGAAATGTAGCCCAAATAGGATCACGCCAGGTGAAGAAATAACAGACCAGACCAAGGGGTTTTGAGGGGAGCCCAAATAGGATCATGCCAGGTGAAGAAATAACAGACCAGACCAAGGGGTTTGAGGGGAGCCACTATACTTGAAATACTGTCAGTTTGCTATTTAGGATAAATTTGCATAAAATAATTATACAGCACAACATGAAAATTGCAGCTGCAAGAACTGATTTGAAATTACCATTTGTTTAAAATAAGATTGCAACATAAGGGTTGATTACACTCTTTCTGATTTTTGTTTTTGATATAGGAAACATGTGTACAGCTTTCTTTTTTTTCTTAAACAAAGTGATCATAATCCCAAGACAAAAACAACCAAGCTGGATAACTGCCATGAGACTTCCATTTTCCAATAACTTAGGGTGACCATATTGCCGCTTTAAAAAGGGACACATATGAAAAATACACGTCAGGGCTGATTTCAGGGCTGTTTAAAGAAATGTTTTGAATAAAAACCCTGACATATGTATTTTTCTTATGTGTCCCTTTTTAAAGTGGCAATATGGTCATCCTACCAAAACTGCACCCTGAACTACCAATAATAGTTTTCAATCACTGAACACAGAAATGTGTTAATGAGGTTAACAGAGCCCATGTGTATGTTTTGCAATTGGATAGATTTTGTTTGTGATATGTTTTGAATAACATTTGTATATGGGCATGATGGATGTTCTTGGCATGTTTGCTCAATGATATCTTTTAAAACTTTTATATTCATTTCCATAAGAACAAAGTGGCTTCAATTTATTTTATCTTCAACAGGATTTTACAAGTTCTCATTTGTAAATTGTGAAATGTTTACTCCCCTCATTTGAGGAATCATCTTGGGCAATATCATTATCTGTGGCATTACTGTCCTTACTTTGTTTGGACACTATGGCACAATTATCACATAAATTTAAATGGGGAGACACATTGGCTTTCATACATATAGAACATAGCTTATCTGATGGTACAGACATGTTAAACAGGCTTAAACTTGTCAACAAAGCACAAAAAACGTTTTAAAATAGTAAAACTGATTTGTGGGTGTGGTGAGGGGTGTATTTATAGGCATTTTAAGGTTTGGGAAACTTTGCCCCTCCTGGTAGGAATGTATATCCCATACGTCACTAGCTCATGGACTCTTGCTAATTACATGAAAGAAAAGCCCTTTTAAGGGCTGGTAAAAGAGCTGATTACTTTTGTAATTTAGAATAGGGTAGGGCATTTTTTTATTTTGGGGGATTATTTATTTTATTAGGGGGCTTAGATTAGGTGTAATTAGTTTAAACTTCTTGTAATTTTTTGTAATTTAGTGGGGGGTTTTTGTATTATAGAATAATTTATTTAATTGTATTTTAGTTTAGCTAATTGTAGTTAATTTATTTAATTAATTTAATGATAGTGTAGTGTTAGGTGTATTTGTAACTTAGGTTAGGATTTATTTTACAGGTAATTTTGTACTTATTTTAACTAGGTAGCTATTAAATAGTTATTAACTATTTAATAGCTATTGTACCTAGTTAAAATAAATACAAAGTTGCCTGTAAAATAAATATAAATCCTAATATAGCTACAATGTAATTAGTAGTTATATTGTAGCTATATTAGGGTTTATTTTATAGGCAAGTATTTAGTTTTAAATAGGAATAATTTATTTATTATAGGAATATTATTTAATTTAATTTAAATTATATTTAAGTTATGGGGTGTTAGGGTTAGAGTTTGGTTTAGGGGTTAATAACTTTATTATAGTAGCGGCGACGTTGCGGACGGGAGATTAGGGGTTAATAATTGTAGGTAGGTGGCGGCGATGTTAGGGAGGGCAGATTAGGGGTTAATAAAATTTATTATAGTGTTTGCGAGGCGGGAGTGCGGTGGTTTAGGGGTTAATACATTTATTATAGTGGCGGCGAGGTCCGGTCGGCAGATTAGGGGTTAATAAGTGTAGGTAAGGTAGCGACGACGTTGGGGGGGCAGATTAGGGGGTAATAAATATAATATAGGTGTCGGTGATGTTAGGGGCAGCAGATTAGGGGTTCATAGCTATAATGTAGGTGGCGGCGGTGTCCGGTCGGCAGATTAGGGGTTAAAAAAATTTAATAGAGGGTTGGCGATGTGGGGGCGGCTCGGTTTAGGGGTACATAGGTAGTTTATGGGTGTTAGTGTACTTTGTAGAACAGTAGTTAGGAGCTTTATGTTCCGGCGTTAGCCCATAAAGCTCTTAACTACAGACTTTTTTTGGCGGTAGGAGTCTTGTTGGTAGAGGCTCTACCGCTCACTTCTTCCAAGACTCCAAATACCAGCGTTAGGCAAATCTGCGGTAGCCTGGAGTTGCGGAAAGGAAGTGAGCGGTAGACCCTTTCCTGCCTGACTCTAAATACCAGCGGGCGGTAAAAAGCAGCGTTAGGACCCCTTAATGCTGCTTTTGACGGCTAACGCCAAACTCTAAATCTAGCCGTTAGTTATGAAATTGGACCGAAATGAATTATTAATAAGGGAGTCCAGAGTTAGAGGAAATGTAACTGAAAAGTCACCTAACGATTTACTGTTCATAACTACTTACAGTAATCAATATAAAGATATTTGCAATGTTATAAGAAAACATCTTCCCATGTTAAGGGCAGATGATAATCTATCCGAGTTAAATGTAAAAGAATGCAAGTTTGCATACAAAACAAATAAGTCTATAGGGAATATGAATTCACCAATGAAACTGCCAAATAAGGAGTCTCCACAATCATCTTAGCTAACTATGAGAGGCATGTATAAATGCCAATTCTCAAATTGTGTAGCCTGTGAAAAGGTAGACACAGGCGCTCAGTTTGTTTCTACCTCCACAGGAGAGGAGTTTCAAGTAGGAACCTGTATGAACTGTAGGTCCACCTATGTTATTTTTATTTAATAACATGCAAGGCATGCCAGAAACAGTATGTAGGGCTCACAACTAGAGAGGTCAGATCAAGAATAAGGGAACATCTATCCACTATCAAAAAAGGCATTGCAAGTACAACACTTTGCCACTGTGGATAGCAAAGACACAAAAACATTTATTTGGACAGCTATAAAAAGGGTACCACAACCGTCAAGGGGAGGAGATAGGGAAAGGCTCTTAGGCCATCAGGAAGTTTTCTGGATTTTCAAGCTTCAAACAAGATTACCAAAAGGTTTTAACTCAGAATATGATCTTTTCAGTTTTTGGTAAAATATGTCAGATTCTGGAGCACTATGTGTATCTAACTTTAGGATATATATGATCTCACTACCTGGTTTAGTGTCCAGGACTATTAGACCTTGAATTGTATGAACACCTTATATGATACATTGATAAGATAAATTGATACTGGGAATATGAAATAGGAGGTTTATCCATAATATGCATATATTCTTGGTTTGAAAATATGTTCAAGGTAACAGGGGTTTGAACTGCACTAAATCTAATATGATATACATCTCCTGTTCGCCCTTATTATAAAAGTACTGACAAATGGTGAATATGCAATGGGTAGTTAATCTTTAATCTACAATATGCAAAAGACCTTGATGTTGAAATATATGTAGAAATTTACAATTGTTTAGTAATTGTAGGTTTAGTTTTTGTTCAGTAAACAGATCCAATGGACATTAGAGATATAGCCACAGACTAAGCTGTAAAAATAGCCGACTGTAATCTGCACCTGGCAATATGATCCACAAAATTTAAATATGTGACCGTTTGGTCCTTAAATGCTTTGAGCAGAAATTAATGTACATTGTAGAACTCTTGCATTTTTATAGGCAGACAAAATCGTAAGTTGAGTAAATGAAAGAACTCAAATTGACCTAATACTCTTAGCTGAATATGAAGCTAAGTGGAGCTTTAGTTGCTATAGAGAGAGAAGGGTATGGGTTAACAGCTGTGTTTTAAGACACTTACCGTGTATCATGTATGTGTGAATAATTTAGTAATCAACATGTAACCAATTAGGAGGTCTGTTTTTTGAAAGACTGTGAATTTTACTGTGACAAGTAGCAGCTTATGAGGACGGCTTTCTAGCCGAAATGCGTCAGTTGCAACTTGCATACTTCCATTATGTGCCGTTCATGTGGAACTTTTTAACTTGACACAATATGGTGTAAATAAAGGATATTTTTATTTTTATGACTTTATCTCTCCGGTGCTCCTTCATTTTCTTTTTTGTCTTATCGCTGTTCTAGGGGAGCCACCATACTTGGAATACTGACAGTTCTGTTTGAGGGGAACCACCATACTTAAAATACTGACAGTTCTGTTCTAGGGGAGCCACCATACTTGGAATACTGACAGTTCTGTTCTAGGGGAGCCATTATACTTGGAATACTGACAATTCTGTTTGAGGGGAGCCACCATACTTGGAATACTGACAGTTCTGCTCTAGGGGAGCCACCATACTTGGAATACTGACAATTCTGTTTGAGGGGAGACACCATACTTGTAATACTGACAGTTCTGTTCTAGGGGAGCCACCATACTTGGAATACTGACAATTCTGTTTGAGGGGAGACACCATACTTGTAATACTGACAGTTCTGTTCTAGGGGAGCCACCATACTTGGAATACTGGTAGTTATGTTCTAGGGGAGCCACCATACTTGCAATACTGACAGTTCTGTTCTAGGGGAGCCACCATACTTGGATCCCTCTACTGTTGAAAAGGAGTATTGGAAACCAATAAGCATGATTGTGATGTGGAAATGTAGCCCAAATAGGATCACGCCAGGTGAAGAAATAACAGACCAGACCAAGGGGTTTTGAGGGGAGCCCAAATAGGATCATGCCAGGTGAAGAAATAACAGACCAGACCAAGGGGTTTGAGGGGAGCCACTATACTTGAAATACTGTCAGTTTGCTATTTAGGATAAATTTGCATAAAATAATTATACAGCACAACATGAAAATTGCAGCTGCAAGAACTGATTTGAAATTACCATTTGTTTAAAATAAGATTGCAACATAAGGGTTGATTACACTCTTTCTGATTTTTGTTTTTGATATAGGAAACATGTGTACAGCTTTCTTTTTTTTCTTAAACAAAGTGATCATAATCCCAAGACAAAAACAACCAAGCTGGATAACTGCCATGAGACTTCCATTTTCCAATAACTTAGGGTGACCATATTGCCGCTTTAAAAAGGGACACATATGAAAAATACACGTCAGGGCTGATTTCAGGGCTGTTTAAAGAAATGTTTTGAATAAAAACCCTGACATATGTATTTTTCTTATGTGTCCCTTTTTAAAGTGGCAATATGGTCATCCTACCAAAACTGCACCCTGAACTACCAATAATAGTTTTCAATCACTGAACACAGAAATGTGTTAATGAGGTTAACAGAGCCCATGTGTATGTTTTGCAATTGGATAGATTTTGTTTGTGATATGTTTTGAATAACATTTGTATATGGGCATGATGGATGTTCTTGGCATGTTTGCTCAATGATATCTTTTAAAACTTTTATATTCATTTCCATAAGAACAAAGTGGCTGCAATTTATTTTATCTTCAACAGGATTTTACAAGTTCTCATTTGTAAATTGTGAAATGTTTACTCCCCTCATTTGAGGAATCATCTTGGGCAATATCATTATCTGTGGCATTACTGTCCTTACTTTGTTTGGACACTATGGCACACTTATCACATAAATTTAAATGGGGAGACACATTGGCTTTCATACATATAGAACATAGCTTATCTGATGGTACAGACATGTTAAACAGGCTTAAACTTGTCAACAAAGCACAAAAAACGTTTTAAAATAGTAAAACTGATTTGTGGGTGTGGTGAGGGGTGTATTTATAGGCATTTTAAGGTTTGGGAAACTTTGCCCCTCCTGGTAGGAATGTATATCCCATACGTCACTAGCTCATGGACTCTTGCTGATTACTTTTGTAATTTAGAATAGGGTAGGGCATTTTTTTATTTTGGGGGATTATTTATTTTATTAGGGGGCTTAGATTAGGTGTAATTAGTTTAAACTTCTTGTAATTTTTTGTAATTTAGTGGGGGGTTTTTGTATTATAGAATAATTTATTTAATTGTATTTTAGTTTAGCTAATTGTAGTTAATTTATTTAATTAATTTAATGATAGTGTAGTGTTAGGTGTATTTGTAACTTAGGTTAGGATTTATTTTACAGGTAATTTTGTACTTATTTTAACTAGGTAGCTATTAAATAGTTATTAACTATTTAATAGCTATTGTACCTAGTTAAAATAAATACAAAGTTGCCTGTAAAATAAATATAAATCCTAATATAGCTACAATGTAATTAATTATTACATTGTAGCTATTTTAGGATTTATTTTATAGGCAAGTATTTAGTTTTAAATAGGAATAATTTATTTATTATAGGAATATTATTTAATTTAATTTAAATTATATTTAAGTTATGGGGTGTTAGGGTTAGAGTTTGGTTTAGGGGTTAATAACTTTATTATAGTAGCGGCGACGTTGCGGACGGGAGATTAGGGGTTAATAATTGTAGGTAGGTGGCGGCGATGTTAGGGAGGGCAGATTAGGGGTTAATAAAATTTATTATAGTGTTTGCGAGGCGGGAGTGCGGTGGTTTAGGGGTTAATACATTTATTATAGTGGCGGCGAGGTCCGGTCGGCAGATTAGGGGTTAATAAGTGTAGGTAAGGTAGCGACGACGTGGGGGGGGCAGATTAGGGGGTAATAAATATAATATAGGTGTCGGTGATGTTAGGGGCAGCAGATTAGGGGTTCATAGCTATAATGTAGGTGGCGGCGGTGTCCGGTCGGCAGATTAGGGGTTAAAAAAATTTAATAGAGGGTTGGCGATGTGGGGGCAGCTCGGTTTAGGGGTACATAGGTAGTTTATGGGTGTTAGTGTACTTTGTAGAACAGTAGTTAGGAGCTTTATGTTCCGGCGTTAGCCCATAAAGCTCTTAACTACAGACTTTTTTTGGCGGTAGGAGTCTTGTTGGTAGAGGCTCTACCGCTCACTTCTTCCAAGACTCCAAATACCAGCGTTAGGCAAATCTGCGGTAGCCTGGAGTTGCGGAAAGGAAGTGAGCGGTAGACCCTTTCCTGCCTGACTCTAAATACCAGCGGGCGGTAAAAAGCAGCGTTAGGACCCCTTAATACTGCTTTTGACGGCTAACGCCAAACTCTAAATCTAGCCGTTAGTTATGAAATTGGACCGAAATGAATTATTAATAAGGGAGTCCAGAGTTAGAGGAAATGTAACTGAAAAGTCACCTAACGATTTACTGTTCATAACTACTTACAGTAATCAATATAAAGATATTTGCAATGTTATAAGAAAACATCTTCCCATGTTAAGGGCAGATGATAATCTATCCGAGTTAAATGTAAAAGAATGCAAGTTTGCATACAAAACAAATAAGTCTATAGGGAATATGAATTCACCAATGAAACTGCCAAATAAGGAGTCTCCACAATCATCTTAGCTAACTATGAGAGGCATGTATAAATGCCAATTCTCAAATTGTGTAGCCTGTGAAAAGGTAGACACAGGCGCTCAGTTTGTTTCTACCTCCACAGGAGAGGAGTTTCAAGTAGGAACCTGTATGAACTGTAGGTCCACCTATGTTATTTTTATTTAATAACATGCAAGGCATGCCAGAAACAGTATGTAGGGCTCACAACTAGAGAGGTCAGATCAAGAATAAGGGAACATCTATCCACTATCAAAAAAGGCATTGCAAGTACAACACTTTGCCACTGTGGATAGCAAAGACACAAAAACATTTATTTGGACAGCTATAAAAAGGGTACCACAACCGTCAAGGGGAGGAGATAGGGAAAGGCTCTTAGGCCATCAGGAAGTTTTCTGGATTTTCAAGCTTCAAACAAGATTACCAAAAGGTTTTAACTCAGAATATGATCTTTTCAGTTTTTGGTAAAATATGTCAGATTCTGGAGCACTATGTGTATCTAACTTTAGGATATATATGATCTCACTACCTGGTTTAGTGTCCAGGACTATTAGACCTTGAATTGTATGAACACCTTATATGATACATTGATAAGATAAATTGATACTGGGAATATGAAATAGGAGGTTTATCCATAATATGCATATATTCTTGGTTTGAAAATATGTTCAAGGTAACAGGGGTTTGAACTGCACTAAATCTAATATGATATACATCTCCTGTTCGCCCTTATTATAAAAGTACTGACAAATGGTGAATATGCAATGGGTAGTTAATCTTTAATCTACAATATGCAAAAGACCTTGATGTTGAAATATATGTAGAAATTTACAATTGTTTAGTAATTGTAGGTTTAGTTTTTGTTCAGTAAACAGATCCAATGGACATTAGAGATATAGCCACAGACTAAGCTGTAAAAATAGCCGACTGTAATCTGCACCTGGCAATATGATCCACAAAATTTAAATATGTGACCGTTTGGTCCTTAAATGCTTTGAGCAGAAATTAATGTACATTGTAGAACTCTTGCATTTTTATAGGCAGACAAAATCGTAAGTTGAGTAAATGAAAGAACTCAAATTGACCTAATACTCTTAGCTGAATATGAAGCTAAGTGGAGCTTTAGTTGCTATAGAGAGAGAAGGGTATGGGTTAACAGCTGTGTTTTAAGACACTTACCGTGTATCATGTATGTGTGAATAATTTAGTAATCAACATGTAACCAATTAGGAGGTCTGTTTTTTGAAAGACTGTGAATTTTACTGTGACAAGTAGCAGCTTATGAGGACGGCTTTCTAGCCGAAATGCGTCAGTTGCAACTTGCATACTTCCATTATGTGCCGTTCATGTGGAACTTTTTAACTTGACACAATATGGTGTAAATAAAGGATATTTTTATTTTTATGACTTTATCTCTCCGGTGCTCCTTCATTTTCTTTTTTGTCTTATCGCTGTTCTAGGGGAGCCACCATACTTGGAATACTGACAGTTCTGTTTGAGGGGAACCACCATACTTAAAATACTGACAGTTCTGTTCTAGGGGAGCCACCATACTTGGAATACTGACAGTTCTGTTTGAGGGGAACCACCATACTTAAAATACTGACAGTTCTGTTCTAGGGGAGCCATTATACTTGGAATACTGACAATTCTGTTTGAGGGGAGCCACCATACTTGGAATACTGACAGTTCTGTTCTAGGGGAGCCACCATATTTGGAATACTGACAATTCTGTTTGAGGGGAGACACCATACTTGTAATACTGACAGTTCTGTTCTAGGGGAGCCACCATACTTGGAATACTGACAATTCTGTTTGAGGGGAGACACCATACTTGTAATACTGACAGTTCTGTTCTAGGGGAGCCACCATACTTGGAATACTGGTAGTTATGTTCTAGGGGAGCCACCATACTTGCAATACTGACAGTTCTGTTCTAGGGGAGCCACCATACTTGGATCCCTCTACTGTTGAAAAGGAGTATTGGAAACCAATAAGCATGATTGTGATGTGGAAATGTAGCCCAAATAGGATCACGCCAGGTGAAGAAATAACAGACCAGACCAAGGGGTTTTGAGGGGAGCCCAAATAGGATCATGCCAGGTGAAGAAATAACAGACCAGACCAAGGGGTTTGAGGGGAGCCACTATACTTGAAATACTGTCAGTTTGCTATTTAGGATAAATTTGCATAAAATAATTATACAGCACAACATGAAAATTGCAGCTGCAAGAACTGATTTGAAATTACCATTTGTTTAAAATAAGATTGCAACATAAGGGTTGATTACACTCTTTCTGATTTTTGTTTTTGATATAGGAAACATGTGTACAGCTTTCTTTTTTTTCTTAAACAAAGTGATCATAATCCCAAGACAAAAACAACCAAGCTGGATAACTGCCATGAGACTTCCATTTTCCAATAACTTAGGGTGACCATATTGCCGCTTTAAAAAGGGACACATATGAAAAATACACGTCAGGGCTGATTTCAGGGCTGTTTAAAGAAATGTTTTGAATAAAAACCCTGACATATGTATTTTTCTTATGTGTCCCTTTTTAAAGTGGCAATATGGTCATCCTACCAAAACTGCACCCTGAACTACCAATAATAGTTTTCAATCACTGAACACAGAAATGTGTTAATGAGGTTAACAGAGCCCATGTGTATGTTTTGCAATTGGATAGATTTTGTTTGTGATATGTTTTGAATAACATTTGTATATGGGCATGATGGATGTTCTTGGCATGTTTGCTCAATGATATCTTTTAAAACTTTTATATTCATTTCCATAAGAACAAAGTGGCTGCAATTTATTTTATCTTCAACAGGATTTTACAAGTTCTCATTTGTAAATTGTGAAATGTTTACTCCCCTCATTTGAGGAATCATCTTGGGCAATATCATTATCTGTGGCATTACTGTCCTTACTTTGTTTGGACACTATGGCACAATTATCACATAAATTTAAATGGGGAGACACATTGGCTTTCATACATATAGAACATAGCTTATCTGATGGTACAGACATGTTAAACAGGCTTAAACTTGTCAACAAAGCACAAAAAACGTTTTAAAATAAAACCGTTACTGTCTCTTTAAATTTCAAACTGAAAACACTTTATTACTGAATATGTGAAAAAGTATGAAGGAATTGTTCAAAAATTACCAAAATTTCACCACAGTGTCTTAAAGCATTAAAAGTATTGCACACCAAATTTCAGAGCTTTAACCCTTAAAATAACGGAACCGGAGCCGTTTTTAAATTTGACCCCTATACAGTCCCAGCTATATGCTTTGCTGAGACCCAACCAAGCCCAGAGGGGAATACGATACCAAATGACGCCTTCTAGAAGCTTTTTTAGTGATTCTTAGATCCTCACACATGCATCTGCATGCCTTGCTCTCCAAAAACAACTGTGCAGTAATGGCGCGAAAATGAGGCTCAGTCTATAACTAGAAAGGCCCCCAGACTAAAAAAGGTGTCCAACACAGTGCCTGCCGTTTTTTAAACGTTCCCCAAGATTATAATGCCAATTATTAGCTAGAATCTGCATAATATGCCCCAATAAAGCAATCGTTTTAGCCCATAAAAATGTCTACCAGTTTTTAAGCCCTTTTTTAAGCCCTTTATTCTTTTATGTTTGACTAAGAAAATGGCTTACCGGTCCCCATGAGGGGAAATGACAGCCTTCCAGCATTACATGGTCTTGTTAGAAATATGGCTAGTCATACCTTAAGCAGAAAAGTCTGCTAACTGTTTCCCCCAACTGAAGTTACTTCATCTCAACAGTCCTGTGTGGAAACAGCAATCGATTTTAGTTACTGTCTGCTAAAATCATCTTCCTCTTACAAACAGAAATCTTCATCCTTTTCTGTTTCAGAGTAAATAGTACATACCAGCACTATTTTAAAATAACAAACACTTGATAGAAGAATAAAAACTACATTTAAACACCAAAAAACTCTTAACCATCTCCGTGGAGATGTTGCCTGTGCAACGGCAAAGAGAATGACTGGGGTGGGCGGAGCCTAGGAGGGATCATGTGACCAGCTTTGCTGGGACTCTTTGCCATTTCCTGTTGGGGAAGAGAATATCCCACAAGTAAGGATGACGCCGTGGACCGGACACACCAATGTTGGAGAAAGCTAAATCACAAGGTTTAGTGAATCTAGACCATATATTGCTTTACACATCTGTAATGGCGTCTGGGGCCATATCAGAGTATATTGCACATGCACAATATTATAGTCTTTGAATAATTTTTATTTTTACACTTTATCAACACTCTGGGTGCTGAATTTCATATTTCCATTTTGTTTTTAATATATAGTGCAAAACTTGTGATCAAATGGATTGTGATTGTTGATTTTGTACATGCATGGTATGGGTCCATTTTTCAATATCCGCTCATATACAATATGCTTTTTTCCAATTAGAAATTGTATTATCGTTTGGATTGTGATCCCTCCAGTGTTGAAAAGGAAACCAATAAGCATGATTGTGATGTGGAAATGTAGCCCAAATAGGATCACGCCAGGTGAAGAAATAACAGACCAGACCAAAATATTCAGACAACGGTAACCCATTTACAGGCTGATCTTTTATTACTGCTAGCAGGACTTCCCTTACAGACAGACAGAAGAGAAGTGAACTCTCACTACATAACACAGTTTATATTAGAAATACATATATTTCTTGATATACAGTATATATATATATATATATATAATATATATATATATATATATATATATTGATAAGAGAATTATATGTAATTGCCCATTGTTACGTAAACCACACTGCATTACTAGCAGATGCTGGACAAAAATATAGCAGAAACAAAGAACAATAGTGAGATTAATTTCTCTAACAAAACACATTTTCACTTCTGCTACAATTCATGTCACGTATGTTCCCTGCAGAGAAAGCTAAGTGAAATGAGCATCTTAGGAAAATGGAGTTTCATAAAACAGTAGCAAGAGGCTAATAACAAATTTTAGATAACCATTGGAAAGATTGGAATTTAGGAGATCAATCTTAATAGGCTCTCAATTGTATAAGGTAAAAAACAATTACTTGATCTGGAGTCACTGTTGCAGGAGATGTGTGGCCGGCACCAAGTTAGACTGGAAACCACTCTGAGCAGACTGTAGTGAACACAGGCAGACTTGTGAAAGCCAGTAGAATAGTCAGTAGATAAGCCAAAAGTCAGAACCAGGTAGTCAGTCAGCAGCCATGCATCGTAGTAAAAGGAGTCTCCAAAATCATTAAAGGGACACTAGATTTCTCTTTGCATAAATCTTTTGTAGATGATCCATTTAGCCCATGTGGTAGTGTTTTTTTAAAAATGTATAGTATTGCTTATTTTTTAAGAAGATTGTGCTGATTTTCAGACTCCTAACCAATCCCCACAGTGTCAGATGTAGACATGTACTTACAGACTCCTGCTTGCTCCTTCTTATGTTATCTGTCTTTTCATATGCAGGGAGTGTCTGCTCTTCTTGTTTTCCCAACCCCTTTCAGTGGGTGTTCCAAAATAACCTCATCAACAGTGATAAACTGGGAGCTTCTAAGTAAGTTTTTAAAAGGATTTATACTGGATTATTAGATTAGCATCTATGCATATTCTTCTTTATAGTAGTGTCTATTACATGCAGTTATATGAAAATTGGTGTATACTGTACCTTTCACCAGAACTGCTTGTGCAATGTTAAATGCCGACAGCGTATGCTGTCGGCATTCAGAGATGTCTGGCGGTCATGATACGCTACAGTGTATCATGTCTGCTAGACATTGGTAAATCGGCCCCTATGTCACCTTCCCTCTTACATTTCACCTTTGTACTTTTGGATTGCTGTTGTGATTTTTTTTTCTACATATTTCAATAAAGACTTTTTTTTTTAAAGAGAATAGACTACCAACTTTTAAATCCCTCAAATATGTTATCAAGAACACAATCTGTATGAACATTCCAAAGTTCTTACACTGTAATGTCAGATACATCTGTAGCAATTAGGATGTAGAATGGTTAAAAGATAACATCCAAAAATAATTAATGTCAGGCACCAACTCTGTATTAAATCAATTCTGGGTCTGTCTGGTTTTAATATAGAAGTTAACAATACTTCTGAATAGTATTTGCATTTTAAGCATGTGAAAGTAGACTTGACACATTCAGTTCAAATATGCTACAACAGGCGTATTCTAAAGTAGATAATCACAATTATTCTATCATACAAAACCTTTGTTTAACATATCTTATTACATAAAAAAATAATGGATATGTGGGGTAAAAAAACAAACCACAGTATGTAGCTAGAAGAATTTCAGCAAATTAAATCCTCACTCATTTGAAAATGGCCTCTCCTACATTTTCCAGATTGGGATGTTACATGGAGGATAGTGTTACAGGAAATTGGGACAAAATAAATGATGAAAGTATATTACAAAGTTTTTTTTTTAACTACACATAATTAAACATTTTATATTCATACTGCTTAAGTTCCCTTTAAGGAATATGTTTATTTTCTTCAACTTCAAAGTGGCAGCCTTATTGATCAGAAGTCAAATATGCGCTATAAAAAAAACAAATTCCCTCAGGTTTTAGTTCAGGAACTATCAGGAGTCAGAAGCAGAATATTTGGACACAAACAATCATGGGTTCTATTGGGTTGTTTTGTCATGTCAAGAACCCTTCCCAGTGGCAGCAATCCTGGCTCTGCAAACCTCGCAATTAGGAGGGGACCAGAGGTAAGAGGGGACCTGTCACCTGCCTCCTGGCCAGAGTTTTCCAGGACCAGATTGGCCTATGAATGCCAGGAGATTTCCAGGCAGCCGGGGTAGGGGACCAGCAGCCGATGCCTGAATGGAGACCAGTTTGAGCAGAAGGAGGCCTAGCTAGGCTGCTCCACAGCTGCAGTCAAACATTCAGCCAAGTACAGGGGCAGGTGTTGTGGCTGCATCTGATTCTGCACCTTGCATGGCTACTGCAGGACCTTTGTGTGCACAGGTTATAGCATGTTTAAGAGGCTTGGCTTAAGGGGGGCCCAATACAGCTAGCTCATAGGGGGCCTAGAACAAAAAAGTTCCGCCCTTACCCATTCCCTCTAAGGTTTGCATATGCATACTTCCTTTTTTTTTGGAATGCACAGCTTTCTTTTTTTTGCACACACCAAGGCCGTGTAGCTATAGTATTTTGTTTATGCATTATTTAAAGAACTATGGTTGATGCGCTGTAACTGCTTTCGCATAGGGGATGAAGGAAAAGGTGGTAAATCAGTGCAAAGATTGTGTAAAGTGGTGGTAAAATCCCCTTTTTAAAATCAGATCTGGAATGTTAGTGATATTTAAGATGGAATTTATTTCATCAGTTGTAGAAGTTGTGCTATAACATACTTTTTAATATAGATATGAAATTCAAATACCCTGTGATCCTCTGCCCACTTCAAAATAAATTTTTCTGTGAGATAAAGGTCTGAATTGTTGTCCAATCAGCGCTCTACCCATATGACACTTTTGTTGTAGCTAGAGTGCTAATTGGAGAACAATTCAAATCATTAGCTCACAGAAAAATGTACTCTTGAAGTGGGCGGCGGAGCGCAATATATTTTAATTTAATATCTATATTAAAAAGTAATTTAGTGCCACTTCATTACAACTGATGAATGAAACTCCATCTAAATTATCACTAACATTCCGAATCTGTTTATAAAAAGAGAAGAGTTTTACCATCACTTTAAGAGAAAAGACACATTTGTTTCCAAGGTATTAGAGACATGGGGTAGTATATGTACTATATAGGTCACAGCTCTTAAAAATTATAATCTTGAAATGATAAATTTTGAATGATTTAATTATTTTCTTTGAAGGATTTTAACTCCTTAATCTGACTTTTAATAGTTTCCTTTGGGTTAAATCTAAAGTGCATATATTTATATGTATATATGTATATATATGGAAATATATGTATATTTATACAATATTATTTTATTTCATCCCAAGGTGGCAATTTGGCTACGTCCACAAAATGTAACTGTTTATTTACACAGCTTTTTATGGCTCATTTAGGATTTAACAATTACATTCTAATTAATCCAGAAGTATATACTTATACTTCTTGACCATGCAAGATATAACTATATATAATCTGGTTTATTATTTAGCTAAAAGGGGTTTACAATATACAATTTATAACTATGGGATTAGATATTTCTATATTGGATTAATAGGTAAAATTGACTAGGTTCTAGACATCATATGTACTCTTGTAAATATTGGATAAATACACATATAGATAAACAAATGATAGATAACCCAAATTTAATAAGGACTCTTACAAATACTGTTGGTTTCCAAATACACAATCATTTATTAGATCAGCTAAAAACGGATATACGTTTCAGGTTCCGGAACATCAGGTTCACTGTCAAGGAGTAGTTCCTCCTTAACGACAGGAATCAGTCTAATTAATATGCTACCAATGGTACTGTCTTCACGGGGTATAGCAAAAGTTAGGGTATAGTATTGGGCATAACTGGCTTCCATAGGTGTATTCCTTGTGATTTGTGACTACACAATATTGTCCATCCATATTGTGTGCTACTTTCACCATTGGTGTTCTCCACTTTGTTAGTTTAATCGGGCATCCAAGTTCGGTTGGAGAGGAGCTTGAATTCATTTCTTCTTTAGATCCAGTTATTGTTTTTGTACTTTTCTGGGTTTCCTGGGTGCTGTTGTCTTCAATCTCTTGTCCTCCCATCAGTAATATGGCCTCTGCTTTTGTGGGTTCTCCTCGTGTCATAATTGTTGGATGTTCTTCTTGCCTCAGGACGCATATGGGGGTACTGATTTCAAAGACATTGCAGTAACATAGGTACCTGTTTTCTCTCATGGTGCAACATGCTGTGTTGGGTACCTTCCATTTCCCTTTTACTTGTACCAAAAGCTCTGGGATATTCAGCCTCTCCTTGTATATAGTACCTTCTAGGTTTCCAATTGAATGTGAGAATGCCAGTCTATCAAAGATAGAGTCCTCTGGATTAAAAACCGTCAGGGAGATAGTGAAAAACACGTACAAATCTTCACCAAGAGATCAGGAAGTTTGTTTTCTCTGGCAGTGATGAGTCTTACAGGAGTGTGGTGTCACCAAACCTATATTATGAATGATGGATGTTGAAAGCATTTCACAATTTTTCATGGACCTGTGGGGACAGTACCATTGTGCCAAGTCTTTATCTTTTAGGATGTCTGGAATCTTACCTGAACGTATATCCCTGAGGTCATTGGCCATCTTATGAATAACAAAGCTATCATAGGCTATACAGATTATTTCCCTCCCCTCATGGTTTTCCCTAGCTCTCTCATTGCTAGCATTTATAATTTAATTTATCTTAACCTGGGTTTCGATGAATAGGTTAGTTATGTCATGTATGTTGTACACAGTATAGTTTTCCTCATCAGTCAGTCCGCCTATTTCCTTTAGAGATGGTTTTAACACATGGGGGTCTATTTAAGAAGCAGTGGATGCTGCCTTTGACCCACTCTGCTTCAGTTCCGGCTGAAGCGGAAGTTAAGAAGCAGCGGTCTTAAGACCGTTGATCCTTAACTCATACGCCACCTCTGAGGTGGCATGCAGCAATCTACCTGATCGAATACGATCGGGCTGATTGACACCCCCTGCTAGTGGCCAATTGACTGTGAATCTGCAAGGGGTGGTATTGCACCAGCAGTTCACCAGAACTGCTGGTGCAATGATAAATGTTGACAGCGTATGCTGTCGGCATTTATCGATGAGCGGCAGACATGATCCGCTATATCGGATCATGTCTGTCCACACATTAATAAATGGTCCCCATGTTGTCCCTTATTCTGTTCAAAGTTAGCAATATATTTGTGTATTGCTTCCAGGTCTGCCCTATTCCAAATTGACATCCCTGATCCAAACAGTCCTGGAATTGCTTCTGCAATTCCTTCCATTCCTTTCAATTTTCTAGATCTGAAAACCCTGTCCTGATAATTAGGGGTGTCATGTTTTGGAATAGGGTTTTGAACTTGACTGGCATGTGAGGTTATTAATTCCTTTAATAAAGATGAGTAAAATGCAGAAACATTGGTGTGCTTACAGGTCCCGAATTCAGCTATATTCCATTTAGATATGTTCAACAATAGTGGAACATGGATAAACTGTACATTATTGTAAAGAACACCCGGCTCTAAGACCACTTGTAGGACCTCTCTGGGTTGTTGGGCATCCTGCAGTTTGTAGTGTAGGAACGAGAGTGGATGGCACAGGTGCTTGCAAGGTAAATCGTTGTGTGGGTTTCAGGAGAACTTGTAGGATCACAGTGCCAGTGACGTGGTGGTTAGACCGAGCAGGATCGGGTAGTCTGTTGTTTCCAAGACTTCCCCCTCTTTACAGATTCTTATTATGTCTGGGCCCCACCAGGATTTCATCATAATCATGTTTTCTAGGGTCAATGATATGTTCACATTTCATATTTATGCTAAAATGAGCATTTAAGATTAGCAGATTATTATATTCATGATTCTCTTTTGTACCATGTTTTCCATAACCAGAGCGATATGCTGCCCATAACCTGTTAGCATAGACTAAAGGATTTTCCTCATTATTCTGTTTAATTTGGTATGCTGCCATTAAACCTATTGCTGAGAGATTTATTATCTTTTGTAATTCTTCTACTGTTTCATCATAATTCCCTTTGCCTTCTTTGATTGTGTCAGGTAAAGCACTCCACACATGCATATCAATGGTTAATTGCAAAACTTTAACTTGTCCACCACCTTTTAGGTGGCGGACTGCAATCTTCCTGAACAGATACGATTGGTATGATTGACACCCCCTCTCATTTAGAGATGCAGCGCAGACATGATTCGCTATAGCAAATCATGTCAGTCCGGGGTTTAATAAATGGACCCCTTTGTATTAAACTATCAAATTTCAGTTACCATTTAAAACTTCTAATACAATTTTTTTTTTGAACAAGGCAATGAAGACATGAAATTGCAATATTAACATTATTTATATTGTATACTGAATTCTGACATGCTGATGATGCTATACCAAAAACATATCTGGAATTGCAGAACATATCTGGGTTTTTACACTTATTGCTGATGATGCAGTGAAAACACTTGCAGTAGATAAATGTGAGTAGAGTGGATTAATCTTGATCTTAATCCCTTTTTACTTTGAAGGTGTTATCTTTTGCTAATGCCAAACAGTATGATGTTCAGTAACAAGTTCCCTTAAAGGTCTTTAATTTGCTTCAGAGGAGAGCTCCTGGGTGGAAGAAATAAAACATGAAAATTTAGGGCATCCATCAAGAGAAAACAGCCCTACCTGAGGGGTGAAATGGCTTTAAGCCTCCTGTCTTCTCTCTCTCTCCTCTGCCCTATCTCCTCCCTCCCTATCCATCTGTTTCCTTATCCTTCCCTCTCTATATCTATCTTCCCTCTCTTTCCTCTTTCTCCTGGTGTTTTGTTTGCAGCATCATATGGTATATACACATAAAACTCATAGATAATTGTACTTGACATGCTAAATACAACATACTAGACCATCATTGCCTGTAGGGTGCATCCAACACAAAGCTGTTTACTACCTTTCTAATATTTTCAGGTTGGACCAAAATCAAGAATAAAGTGCACACACATTTTAGTCAATTGGCCAAAAGTTGCAAAGGTCAAAATTGTTGTGTACACTGTTCATTAGAAACACTGATGTCAATGTTTTTTGAGACATAGAGAAGATGGGGTCAAGTGAGGCCAGAAATAAGAAAAAAAATAGTGAGAGAAGGAAAGTACCCTTACATACACTTTATGTCAGATATCTGTGAGGGTGTGGGGTCTCTCATGTAACTTATAAGAACAAAGCTCCTATACCCCTTTATACCAGTTAAGAACACACACACCAGAACCCAGCCTAGATCAATGTCTCCTGTTGCCAAAATACCATCTTTATGGCCACATTAGACCTTTAACTGAACAAATGGTCCAAACATAGGTTTGTGTAGCAGTAACACACATTCAGATCATTGATTTAACTAAATTGTGCCAGTACTACACTCATAGAGTATTAAAAGGACATGAAACCCACATATTTTTCTTTAATGATTTAGAAAGAGCATGGGATTTTAAACATCTTTCCAATTTACTTCTATTATTTAATTAGCTTTCTTCTCTTGATATCCTTTGCTGAAAGGTTTATCTAGGCAAGCTCAGAAGCAGCAAATAACCTAGGTTCTAGCTGCTTATTGGTGGCTGCATATATATATATATATATATATATATATATCTATATATATATATACCGATTGTCAATGGCTTACCCATGTGTTCAGTTAAAAAACAGAAGTGAATTGCTGCTCCTTCAAAAAATCATGCCAAGAGAATGAAGCAAATTTGATAATAAAATTCAACTGGAAAGTTGTTTAAAATGAAATAATTTTTGGTTTTTTTTTATGTCCCTTTAATTGAACTTACAATGTCATATAAGTAGACAATGTTATAAGTAGGTTCTTTAAAGGAACAATACAATACAGTAGAATATAATGACCGACAAATATACAATAAAAAGACAATGCAATAGCACTTTGAATTTGAAATAAGCAGTAGAATATTTTCTGGCAAATTTCCCCTTGTGTCATGTGACAGCCATCAGACAATCATAAAATTATTATTTTTATTATTTATTTGTATAGTGCTGCAAAATTCTGTAGCGTTGGGTACATAGATAAGGGTATATAATGACAAGGATGTTTTATAAGAAAAAACCCCCATAAAAGACTAAATAAATCTAGTAAAGGAGGAAGAAGGATTAGACAAGAAGAGTTCAGAGCACTCAAGGGGTAAATCATAAAACTTAGCGTTTATTTCAAGGATAAAAAGCAACATCTTGGTGCAGGCAAACGAGGCAATGAAGAACTGACACATTTCATGCTCTTTTTAGTGCTTAATCATAGGTAATTACAGCATACAACCACTAGTACTTAAAGTGGACCCAACCAATCAATGCAACTGGTAAGGACAGCCCTTTGCTTTCTTAAGGTGGACTAGGAATCATTAAAATCAAATAGTGCTATAAAAAAACAATATAATGCCTTAGATAATGCTAAAGTCACAGTAATTCAGAACCTTATTTATCATTATACTGTGCATATCTGAACAAGGTAGAGAATGTTTAAATATGTTTACAATATATGTTTCTTTAAATTCTAAAAGGAAGGATAATTTTTATTGAATTGAATTTCTGATTATGTTCAA